>NC_041386.1:45644187-45659897 GCF_002162155.2 Triticum dicoccoides
TCTCCTCGCGCGGAAGCGTCGGCGCGGGTCATGGCGGTCGGGCCTGGATACGACGCTCGCAGTGGCGCACCAGAGGACATCGGCGACAACATTATGGCAGCAGCGTGACGGGCGTTGTGGAGGTGAGCATGCTTGGAAGTCGGGGACACCGGCTTCGGCTGGATCCGGCAACAGCTCAGCCCGATATGACCCCTCAAGCGGTGCGGGCCGAGGGCGACGCAGGCCGCGGACGACCGTCTCTGCCGTAGCAGTCGGCTGTTACAGATGGTGGCGCGGTAGTGCTGGTCTTGCCGAGAGCGGCGTTGCAGCACCTGAGCACCAGTGCTCTCTATATTTGACTTTTTCAAATTCGTATTTTTGAAATTTCAAAAAAATGTGAAATTATTTCCCGGAATGCATATACACATTCCGAATACCTGTTGCAAGTTTCGGTACAAATCTCGTTTTGTTTTGGACTATAGAAAAAAACAAATTTCTGATAGTATATAGGAGAAAAAAGGTGCCATTTCTGTCAGAAATTTTTCTTTTTTGTATTTCCCAAAATACAAAGTATTTCATCTCTAGATTTCTACCAGTCCTTAGGAATATGTGTACGTATTCACATATTTGTTTGAAGATTTTTTTGAGCATCGAAAGTGTGCTTTTCAAAAAATTCAAATATCAAGAGCAATGAAGCTCGGTAGCTGCAGGCACTTTTCGTGGTCTTGCCCCTCCTTCCTCTACTCATGCGGTCTTGGGTCTATAGCCGATGGCAGACCCTCATGGGTGGTGACGACAGCTCAATGCGCGATGCTTCGGTGGCCAGCCGGTGATGGCAGGAGCGTTCCAATGAGGGAGGCAGGAGGCCTCCCGGTCTTGTTGTCGCCGACATAATGTGAGGCCAGAGTGGCTGTGACGATGACCCTGATCCCTGGTGGGACAGTGTGGTGTGGCCGACGACCTCCCCCTCCCTGAATCTAGCTTACCGGGTCCTCTTCCTGCCAAGGGGCTCATTTTGGGGTGGGAGGAGGGGCCTTCTGCCCTTCACCGTCCGGCGGCCTCCATGTGCTGTGGCGGCGGTTCAGGGGTGATCTCGGAGGCCGGGGTGGTGACCCTGGTGGTGGGATGTTTATTTAAAGACGGAGCTATGTTCAGTTTGGCCATGCAAGCGATATGGTGGCCGGTGTTATGCGTTCGATGGTGGTGGTGCAACTGTGTTCTTTCGACTAGTCGTACCTTGGTTGAGAGGCTGAGAGTGCTCATCGGGGGACAAACTATGTCTGGCTTTGGCCAAACTGACGTCGGCAGTATCCGTGGGCGTCGTCTCCTTCGTAAGACGTTGTTGCGGCTATTCTCTGGTCTTCGTACTGCTTTGTGTGAAAATCATGATCCTTTGGATCAGTCAATGGCGGCGTTTCGGTGTCGTATGCTTTCTGAAGACACTGCCATGAAGTCCATGGTTCGTTTGGCGGGGACTTGGTCACGATGGACTTCGACGACTTCAAGGAGTACTCTTGTTGCCATGTTTTGATTGCTTGGAGTGGTTTGAGGTGGTGTAGCTGTTCTTTAGCATCGTTGTATCGTGCGTTGGGCATGTATGATATGGGTAACGTGTTGTATCTTATGGGGCGTATGGTCGTTGCTTTAGCTGTTCCTTTTGTGTAAAATAATAACCTGTGGACCATACGAGCCTGCCAAAGCACTATTATCTCACTTCAGCTGCTGCAACAAGTCACCAGGTCATACAAAGCGTTCCTCCTCAAAGCGTTCACGGTCAGATCAGCTCCACCTCCCGCCGCTAACACACGTGTGGACGAGAAAGAAACCTCAGCAAAGGGAGCGCACAACAAGGAGAGCAATGCTGCGCTCCTGCGCCGGCCACGGCGCCAGGACGGTCGCCTCTCCGCGCAGGGCCACGCCGCCGCACCGCGGCAGGCGCCCGCACCTCCTCGGCCCGCGCAGCAGCGCAAAGAAGTCCCCCGAGGAAGCAGAGCGAGGCGGGGGCAACGCCAAGAACGGCCTCGCCGGCGCGCTCCCCAGCAAGACGGTGCTCCTGCGCGCCGGCGCGGTTCTCTTCGCCCTCGGCTTCGTCGACGCCGGGTACGTGAGCTCTCACATCACGTCGGCCGGCGCGCACCGATCGTAAATAAGCGAAGCCTCGTTGGCTTGCAGGTACAGCGGCGACTGGTCCCGCATCGGCGCCATCTCCAAGGACGCCGAGGAGCTGCTCAAGCTCGGGGCCTACGCCGTCGTGCCTCTCTGCCTGGCCCTCGCACTCCGGGCGCCCGGAGACGGCGGCGATGAATCTTAGGAAGCGCGAGAGAGAGCTGCATGGTGCATGCCATGTAGTGCTTGCTTATTCATGTAGTACGCGTCAGTACCTTCCTGTACTGCATCCGAGTGAGCGGTAGACGACGCTTTTGAGATAAGTACGAGAGAGTGTTCAACCATGGTTCTGTATTCTGTTGAGCAGTCAGCTGTAAACTGCTGAGTGCTGACAGAGTTTTAGAGGAGCGGGGAGGTTTAGGAACTTCAGCAGTGTTTCTTGTTGCCTGCCTAGCGTCTAATTTTGGCAAATTGAACTGCATATTCCTTCCTTACCTGCACCGCTGCACGGATCCATACACATGCCTCGTGAATTTTCATATGTGGCTAAGTTTAGGACTTCAGCAGTGTTTCTACTTGAAGCCTGACTTGCCACGTTCCTTCCTTACCTGCAAGGATCCATACACGCGCCCGCCTCAGGAATCTTCATGTGTGGCTTGCCATATCAACTACTCAGTCACTCCGCTCTAAAATAATGAAGTTTTATGTTTGTCCTAGATCAAACTATTTTAAGTTTGACCTACTCTATATTATTTTTCTGATATCTACAGTATTAAAAATTTATGGAATGAAAATATATGTTATGATGAATTCTTTTTGATATAAAAGACAAGTGCTCTGCCCATTTCATATTTAATTGTGTCACACTATTTAATTTTGTCATTAAAAATTTCAACTGCTCAAAAATACAACCTTTCGTCAAACGTGTGCTCAAAAACACCACTCGACATCATTACCATTCGGTCAAAGGCCATTGACTAGGGTGAAGTGACCAAAAATGCCCCTGGGCCCCACTTGTCAGTGCTCCCTTATAACTTGTGGCCCCTGGTTATTAGCATACGAAGAATTAAATTAGAAGAAAATAATAATGACACGTGGGGATTCGATCACCCGCACCCGAAGCTATTTTTACTTCTAATTTCATTCTTTGAGGGCTGAAAACAAGGACCCATAGGTTACAATGAGTTGTTGAGGAAACAACGACAAGTGGGGTCCAGCGGTATTTTGGTAACTTCACCGCGGTCAATGGCCTTTGACAGGATGGTAACAATGTCGAGTGGCATTTTTTAGCACACGCTTAATGGAAGGATGCCATTTTTTTAGTAATTAAAAATTCTAGTGCCAAAATTAAGTAGTGCGACACAACTAATAGAAAAACCTTTCATATAAATAGGGAAAGGAGAAAAACTGTACAATGGTTATTTACAAACCTAGAGAAAAGCAAGCCAAAAAATATTACATTTCCAAGGGGGCAACCACATAGCCGAAGCAAAAGCCAAACACACGTGGTGAATCTAATTAAGCTAATTTGGTGTAGTAGATGTTGGTATAATATTTTTTTTATAAGGACAACAGTGGCGGAGCCAGAACTTTTCTGGAGCCTGGACAAGTTTGAGCCTTAGGTGAAAGAAAATTCGGTGTTTGGAGTACAACATATAAAATGACACCAAATTTTAGAACCATAAATTCTATTAATATATTATATGTTGGATATCATGAGAATACTCACAATTTTTTCGTCTTTCTTGGAAGATGCTCAATCTCATCTGGATTAAATTAATCGGCAACATTAGGTGGTGGTTGTGGCTCTACTTCTGCTTCCGATTACACTCTATTCACATTTGGAGTGCTTGGTATATTAACCCAAAGGGATAAGTATATTTTTCGTCCTCGGATTTTTTCGAGAGTGTAGAAATCATCCCTCAACTTAAAATCGAATAATTTTCGTCCCTCAACTATCAAAACCGGATAGTTTCCGTCCCTCACGCTGCTTCGGGTGGTTCCTGTCCGCGTGAATAGTAAACCGATGAACAGTATTTTTTAGGAAAAGCAAAAAAAGTCAAAAAAAATCTGAAAATTTGTGGGATCAAAGTTCCTCGGGTGCGCAAGGTGCGTGAATTTTTTTTGTGCTATTTAGACATTCCAGGAGCTCGTGACAAAGGAAAAACCATAAATATGTACGTCAATAAACAGTAAATTTAAAAAAATAGAAAAAAATTCAAAAAATATGAAAATTGTTGACATACAAGATGCTCGGGTGCTCAATGTGCCTGCAAAATTTCGTGGTGTTTGGACATTGTGGGAGCTCGTGGCAAAAAAAACATTGACTATGAAAGAAACTTTGAAAAAGTGCACTATTTTTTTTGCTAGAGCTCCTCCTATGTCATTTCAGCACGAAAATATGCGAGCACCTTGCACACCCAAGCATCTTTGATGCCAAAAAAAATCATATTTTTTGCTATTTTTTAATTTACTGTTCACTTACGTACATATTTATAATTTTTTCTTTGTCATGAGCACCTGGAATGTCCAAACAATATGAAAATTTGTACGCACCTTGGGCACCCGAGGAACTTTGATCCCACAATTTTTCAGTTTTTTTGGTTTTTTGCTTTTTTTTTAATTTACTGTTTGCTGGTTTACTGTTCATGACGGACTAAAACTGCCTGAAGCGGCGTGAGGGACGAAAACTATCCGGTTTTGATAGTTGAGGGACGAAAACTATCCAATTTTAAGTTGAGGGATGATTTCTAAACTCTCGGAAGAGTTCGAGGACGAAAAATATATTTATCCCTAACCCAAAACCTCCTCATCTCCGAATTATTGTTCACAAATTATTATGTGCCTTGGTACAAGAGAAGTGGTCTTCGGGGCCAATAAACCTGGACGGAGGGAGTAGACGTCTTCATAGTCGAAGGGAACGTTTTCTGTCACTAAATGCACATCATTAGAAGGCCCAAAATAAATCTAGAAAAATACGAGCATCAATGTCAACTCTAGGATTTGAACTCTTGTGGGCTCGGATACCGCTATCTTCCTAACCATCCAACCACGGTTTGGTTTGCAAAATTACCATGGAGCCAGTGACGCTACACACGCTTCATTGGGCGGGCCATAAACCGGCTAGCTTAGGAAATATGTCTGAAATTTTGCTCCGAGAGCCTCAATTCAGCACCATTCTACACTGTAATCTTATCTGACTGGACGGGCCATGGCATGGTTTTGCCCAGCCGTAGCTCCGCCACTGCATGGAGCTAAAACATTGATTCACCAATGATTGAACGGGTTGAGCAGCCTCACCAATGAAGAAGCCCGGCATGACCTCCTCCTCGATGCTTTTTGTGTCGGGTGAGGGAAGCAGGGCTCATGCGCCCTGTAAGCGTGGGCCGGCCCAACAAGCGAGCTTTCGCTCAGTCATCCCCCTTCGATCCCTCGGTTAGCCGGTCAAAATGATCATGGTTCTAACAAAATGTTTGTACATCTAATGGGCCGACCCATTTCAGTTTGCTGGTCTGGGCGCTATGAGCGGGTTGTACTGTTAAGACCAAATAAAGCCCATCCGATCAGGTGTCGAAGACGGTTTGGTCGTGGACTATAATTGATGCCAATCAGACCCCCAATGCCCCAACCCAAACTCCATATCAATCGCACCGGAGATCGCTGACGCCCGCCCGGCCGCGGCCATGGAGGAGGAGAAGAAGATGAAGCTCTGCTTCTCCATCCCCTCGAAGCCCAAGGTCAAGCCCGCCACGCCCCCCGCCGCCTTCTCCGTCGCCGCCGTGGCCCCCGGCCCCGCCCCGCGGTTCGTCACCGTGTTCGATCCCTCGGAAACCCTGACCCCAGCGCCCGCCGTCATCGCGCCCCTTCCCGACTCCCGCAAACCCTCCCCAGCCGCTGCCGCGCCGGCCGCGCCCGTCGTCATCGCGCCCCTTCCCAACACGCGCAGGCTCGCCGAGGCCCCCGCCTTCGTGCTCGGCGCCTCCGACAGCCGCTCCTCCAGCGCAGCCTACGGCCTCACCGTCCGCAATACGGATTCGAA
This sequence comes from Triticum dicoccoides, assembly GCF_002162155.2. Lineage (NCBI taxonomy): Eukaryota > Viridiplantae > Streptophyta > Magnoliopsida > Poales > Poaceae > Triticum > Triticum dicoccoides. Next base: position 45,650,312 of record NC_041386.1, read on the forward strand.
GAGGAAGCTTGAGCCCCAGGACGATGCCGCTAGTCAGCAGCCGCCGCCTCCAGGCCCCAGCGGCGAGGACCTTATGCTGCGGCGGTTCAAGGAGGACATGGCCGTTCTCCCGGAGATCCAAGGCACGGACGAGTATGACGAGGTGCCTGTGGAGGGCTTCGGCGCTGCTCTCCTCGCTGGCTATGGCTGGAAGGAAGGGGATCCTATCGGCAAGAAGTACAAGGGCATGGGGGATGTCAAGGGTTCGTGAGCACGGCCGCCGCCGCTGCGGCACGCAGGGTTTAGGCTCGTAAGGTTGCCAGGTCGTGACAGTTCCTGTTTCTTGTTTATTTTCTTGATTTTAGTTATCGTATGTATGTATGGTTTTATCCAGCGAGGGTGGAGCATTGTTCTGAACTTAATAGTAACATCAGACTTTGTATTTACCTATCTAGAAAATCAGTGTTTTCATTCTGAGATATTTCTGATTGGCACAGATTTGGGCATCCAATTCTTGAGTGTGAGCTTGGGAGTTGGGACAAGAGAGTGTCGGAGCGGGCTAGCTCAAGCACTGAAGAACAACACTAGTTCTTCTTGACATGAAAACCCGAAATCATTCAAGAGAGCTTATGCACCCCGGTACCTTTATCCTGAGCGTCCATGCTGCTAGGGATCTGAGTCAGCCTGGTCCGTAAAATGCCACTGCCCCGTTACTTTTCCAGGGGATTACAGGGTCAGGCACTCGTGGCCCGCCGCAAGGCCGCTAGGGGCATTGTTCATACTCAGGGCACTGTTTCCTCTGACCGCTGCGCACACCAGATAAGACCAAATGCATGTGGACGTTTTCACCTCTTCCCGGCGTACTCACATGGAATCTACATGTACTGTTTCAAACTACACATATCCATGGCACAAATCGTCTTTGACTTGTAATTTGTATGCGTCATGTACAAGGTCCGTGTTTTGTTTTGGGAGAGGATGGATGTGTGATCCATCGATGATGAGCCAGGCACATGTGTGAACCAAAGCCGTGTCATGTACTAGGTCCATGTTTTATTTTGCGAGAGGAAGGAGCCTGCAAACAATGAACAGAAACGAACATATACCAACCGTTTTGCAGAACCATTCGACCGGCATTCTCCCTCAGGTGAACCTTAAATGTGTAATCACCGCCAGTGCCGATACGGACGACTCGGGGGGGCTTTCCCAGGCACGATCTGAGACAGATTGGGAGGAACGACGGGCTTGCTAAGGCCGTCGCCGCAAAGCACGACACTGAACTGAGTGAAGTCGTCATGAACGCGCTCGCCACGGAAGAAGCCAACACCTGGCTTTCTCCCTTTCTTCTTTCGCCTTGACGAGGAAGCAGCGCCAATATCGGCACCTCCAGCTCCCACGGAATCACGGCGTGCGCCGCTGCCGTTCAGATCGGTAACGCCATGTCCTGGTACGTCGTTGGCGTTGTCCCATGGATCCTCGTAGTCGTTCATGACAGGTACACGCACTCTCCTTTGACCATCATGTAGCGCTTGAACCTCGGCAGGCTGTCCCCAATCTGGCATCTCAGGCAGCCATCACAGTGAAGCTGCGAGGAGGAAGAGAAGGCCAGGCGAAAATTTTAGATAAGCTCGAAACAGGAAGGGTACGGTGTACATGTTGCAAAAGCGGGCCAGTACCTGATCTTGCGACGCCGCGGCCGTGCGAGATGCTATGTCGTTTCCCATAGCACGAGTCGAGGAGGAGATGAGGTATAGTGGCTTGGGAGGAAGTGTTTCTGCCGCGTCAGAGTCACGGGCGTGCGTCCATATTCTGGTGGCAGAAAAGAACAAACATACACAGAGCCTTTGCTCGATTAGAACCCACACGCGAGCCTACGAGACCAGCAACCGTAACACATTTTGCCACAGTAATCGGTTCAGAACAGCAGGCCTAACTGCTGTGCATCTCGAGGTACACTGTCATGAGCCAAGAGTCAGGATAGGAGGACTCGGGTGCGTAAGCTCAAAAAATCTGCATTCCATGAAAACCAATAGTGGTAGTTCTTTTGCTGTCGAACACCTGAGCCGCGACGCCGCGTAAACCGCTGCCGAGTTTAGGAATCCTCTCTACTTCTCATGCTCACACGTACGTACGTACAATAGCTCGTAGTCGTAGTCACCATCGTCCCGCGCGCTCTGCAAGGAGTTCACGGCCGGTAGCAGCGCGTCTAGCTTGGTGCATCGATCTCTGACTGATTCATGGACAGGCAGAGGTTTTGCCCTTGCTCTCATTGATGTGTTCAGTACACAAGTGACAAGGTGGTGCTGCGGAGTTGCTGTAGAGTCGTCGCTTACCATGAATGCTTCACTCTCCCGTCGGTGCACCAGTTACCTCTGCTACCGTCGGCTGGTCTCCTCCACGCGATTAGCTCATTAGCAGTAGAGGGACTGGAAGGTAAGAGACAATCTAGTGCTGTTGACTTGAGAAGATTAACCACTCACAAGCAAGCTGCAGACACGTACTACACTATCTGGTGGGGAAAGATCTAAGCACATATATCCAGTTGGATGTGAGTGATCATGAGTTATTATTGTTGGTATCACTGTTCAGGTGAATAAGTTGGGAGGCGAAATTATAAACCCCTATCTTTCTGTGTGTCTAGTTGAAGCTTTTTGCTCATATATATGTTGTGAGTGTTACTAGTCTCTGGTTGGCTTTGATTCCTTGATCAGCCAAGTGGATCGTTCATTACTGATACCATGATGAAATTCCAGAATGATTACAAGCCGAGCAGATCGTTCAATCCTAATACCGTAATGGAATTCTCAAAAGCGGAAAACCCGAGAGTAACCGCTTATGGATTGTTTTTCTCCGTTGCAACGCACGGGCATGTTTTCTAGTAAGACTTGTATAAACGAAACTATATGATTTGAAAACGTCACTCACAAATAGTACGTAATCCAAATGTTCCATGTTGATGTTTGTTCCGGTTCTGCCTCTGGTCCGTTACATTGTTTTACGACCAGGCTTAGAGCCTTCATATATACACCAAGTAACCAACTGCCAATTTATTATTAAGAGGTGGCCTTGCATGATTTTGATCGGGACAATTTTTTTGTCATGAGCAAATGGCATGGCACGAGCGAATTAAGCATAGCTTTGTTGGTTAGCTACGGTTCTTCATGCTAGAACCAACTCGTCCGAGTTAAGTGTTAGACTTATCACGAGTGTTCGCATATTTCTTGTATTTATTTCAGTCTTTTTGTATGACATGACCGTCTGTTATGAAGTGTTTGTGATGATTTTGTTAATCTCAAAAATCTGCCAATCAAGTCTTCAAGTGGCGCTGATAAGGGTAGAATGTGATTGATTTTGCAAAAAAGAGGTACATGTGATATATTTATAGAGGTGAATGTGAGTGCATGAATAACTTTTCAAAAAAATCTTCTGTTATAATTGCTTATTGCACTAGTAGAAAACAGGGTTTTGGTTCAGGCCGGGTCAGCCCATTAGTCCCGGTAGTCCCGATTCAGTCCAGAACCGGGACCAATGTGGGCATTGGTCCCGGTTTGTGAGCCCAGGGGGCCGGCCGGGCCACGTGGGCCATTGGTCCCGGTTCATTTGGACCTTTTGGTCGTTGGTGGGATGAACCGGGACCAATGGGCCTCGCTCCTGGCCCACCACCATTGGTCCCGGTTGGTGGCTTGAACCGGGACCAAAGGCTCCCCTTTAGTCCCGGCTCATGTCACCAACCGGGACCAATGAGGTGCCTATATATACCCCTCGCTCGCGAGCAGAGCACCCCAGTGCTCTGTTTTTCTCTGGCAGAGGGGGAGAGGGCTTGGTGGTGCTCTAGCTCACCTCCTATGCACACAAGGTGTTCGATGGAATGCCCGGGCCACACTACTTAAGCTTTCTCCTCTCCAAGCTCGACCTCCAAGCTCCATTTTCCATAATATTTGTCTAGGTTTAGCGGTCCGTCACGCCCCGTCCCCGTCTTCACCGCCGTCGATCACCCGCGCCGAGCTCATCGCCAGCACCACCGTGGTGAGCCTCTTGTTCTTATCTTCTTTCTGAAAGGAAAAATATTCTTACTTGTATGTTTACATAGATACTTGTATTATTTTCTTACTTTTATTGTTGCATCTTATATAGTGCGATGGTTTTGGTATCCGCCCCCGTCGGCCCTCGTCCTGTCTATGATTCGGATGTGGTATATATATTATCTTTATAACTATTGGTTCATTTATTGTTTATGAAAATTATGCCGACCAACGTGACATAGATTTTATTTATGTAGGATGTATTTGAATGGAAATGCCAACCGACCCTATTGTCGAGAGGTTAAATTTAGTTGAAGAAGAAAACAATTTGTTGAAGGAAAAAATAAAAAAAATTGAGGAGGAGAAGATGATATTGGAGTTGCATGTTGCGGATGCCGTCGATGATCACAAGATCAAGATGGATGCAATGTGCTTGAAGATTAGAAAGATTAGAAAATATGCCATTCATACCGAGGCTTGGTATCATTATGTCGTTGGATCAATTGTTACCTTGGTTGCGATTATGATCGCATTTGTTTTCGCATTGAAATGTTTTACATAGTTTCAATGTATGGTTTAATTAATTAGATGCTCTGGAGAGCTATATGTTGTTAGATGAGAACTATGTATGCACTTTGGTTTTAATGTGATGATGAACTTCTATTAATTTGGACACTTAATTATATATAATGCACGCAGATGAACCGGCAATGGATGTACGGTGACATACACACCTGCGAGCACATTAAGGGTGTGCATGAGTTTCTCGATGCGGCTGAGGCAAACAAGCAGAATGGTTTTATGTGTTGTCCATGCACTAAATGTGGGAATACGAGGTCTTACTCTAATCGGAAAATCCTTCACTCCCACCTGCTTTACAAGGGTTTCATGCCACACTATAATGTTTGGACGAGGCACGGAGAAATAGGGGTTATGATGGAAGACGGCGAAGAAGAAGAGTACGATGACAACTATGTGCCCCCTGAATACGGTGATGCTGCAACGGGGGGAGCTGGTGAAGATCAAGAGGAACCAGATGATGTGCCCAATGATGCTGCAACGGGTGAAGCTGCTGAAGATCAAGAGGAACCAGACGATGTGCCCGATGATGATGATCTCCGTCGGGTCATTGTCGATTCAAGGACGCAATGCGAAATTCAAAAGGAGAAGCTGAAGTTCGATCACATGTTAGAGGATCACAAAAAAGGGTTATACCCCAATTGCGAAGATGGCAACACAAAGCTCGGTACCGTATTGGAATTGCTGCAGTGGAAGGCAGAGAATGCTGTGGCTGACAAAGGATTTGAGAAGCTACTGAAAATATTGAAGAAGAAGCTTCCAAAGGATAACGAATTGCCCGACAGTACATACGCAGCAAAGAAGGTCGTATGCCCTCTAGGATTGGAGGTGGAGAAGATACATGCATGCCCTAATGACTGCATCCTCTACCGCAGTGCATACAAGGATCTGAACACATGCCCGGTATGCGGTGCAGTGCGGTATAAGATCAGACGAGATGACCCTGGTGATGTTGACGGCGAGCCCCCCAGGAAGAGGGTTCCTGCGAAGGTGATGTGGTATGCTCCTATAATACCACGGTTGAAACGTCTGTTCAGAAACGAAGAGCATGCCAAGTTGATGCGATGGCACAGTGAGAACCGAAAGAAAGATGGGAAGTTGAGAGCACCCGCTGACGGGTCGCAGTGGAGAAAAATCGAGAGAAAGTACTGGGATGAGTTTGCAAAGGACCCAAGGAATGTATGGTTTGCTTCAAGCGCGGATGGCATTAATCCTTTCGGGGAGCAGAGCAGCAATCACAGCACCTGGCCCGTGACTCTATGTATGTATAACCTTCCTCCTTGGATGTACATGAAGCGGAAGTTCATTATGATGCCAGTTCTCATCCAAGACCCTAAGCAACCCGGCAACGAAATTGATGTGTACCTAAGGCCATTAGTTGAAGAACTTTTATAGTTGTGGAATTGAAACGGTGTACGTATGTGGGATGAGCACAGACAGGAGGAATTTAACCTTAAGGCGTTGCTGTTCGTGACCATCAACGATTGGCCCGCTCTCAGTAACCTTTCAGGACAGACAAACAAAGGATACCACGCATGCACGCACTGTTTAGATGACACTGAAAGTATATACCTAGACAAATGCAGGAAGAATGTGTACCTGGGCCATCGTCGATTTCTTCTGACCAACCATCAATGTCGAAAGAAAGGCAAGCATTTCAAAGGCGAGGCAGATCACTGGAAGAAGCCCGCCATGCGTACTGGTGATCACGTACTTGCTATGGTCAATGATTTACACTACGTAATCTTTGGAAAGGGTCCCGGTGGACTAGCTATTCCGAATGACGCTGAGGGACACGCACCCATGTGGAAGAAGAAATCTATATTTTGGGACCTACCCTACTGGAAAGACCTAGAGGTCCGCTCTTCAATCGACGTGATGCACGTGACGAAGAACCTTTGCGTGAACCTGCTAGGCTTCTTGTGCGTGTATGGGAAGACAAAAGATACACCTGAGGCACGGGAGGACCTGCAACGTTTGCACGAAAAAGACGACATGCCTCCGAAGTAGTATAAAGGTCCTGCCAGCTACGCTCTTACGAAAGAGGAGAAAGAAATCTTCTTTGAATGCCTGCTCAGTATGAAGGTCACGACTAGCTTCTCATCGAATATAAAGGGAATAATAAATATGCCAGAGAAAAAGTTTCAGAACCTAAAGTCTCATGACTGCCACGTGATTATGACGCAACTGCTTCCGGTTGCATTGAGGGAGCTTCTACTGGAAAACGTCCGATTAGCTATTGTGAAGCTATGTGCATTCCTCAATGCAATCTCTCAGAAGGTGATCAATCCAGAAATCGGACCAAGGCTAAGGAGTGATGTGGCGCAATGTCTTGTCAGTTTCGAGCTGGTGTTCCCACCATCCTTCTTCAATATCATGACGCACGTCCTAGTTCATCTAGTCGACGAGATTGTCATCCTGGGACCCGTATTTCTACACAATATGTTCCCCTTTGAGAGGTTCATGGGAGTCCTAAAGAAATATGTCTGTAACCGCGTTAGTCCAGAAGGAAGCATGGGCCATCAAACAGAGGATGTTATCGGGTTTTGTGTTGACTTCATTCCTGGCCTTAAGAAGATAGGTCTCCCTAAATCGCGGTATGAGGGGAGACTGACTGGAAAAGGCACTCTTGGAAGAGACTCAATAAAATGCAGGGACGGATATTCTTGGTCTCAAGCACACTACACAGTTCTATAAAACTCTACCTTGGTGACCCGGTATGTCGATGAACACAAGAACAGTCTGCGCTCCAAACACCCGGAGCAGTGCGAGGATTGGATTACATGTGAACACATCAGGACTTTCAGCAGTTGGTTGGAAACACGTCTCAGAGGTGACAACACTGTTTGTGATGAGTTGTACTTGTTATCCAGGGGACCATCTTTGACTGTATTGACTTACAAAGGATACGAGATAAATGGGAATACATTTTACACGATTGCCCAAGATCAAAAGAGCACCAACCAAAACAGCGGTGTCCGCTTTGATGCAGCAACCGAGAGCAGAAAGGACACATATTATGGTTACATAGTGGACATATGGGAACTTGACTACGGACCTGATTTTAAGGTCCCTTTGTTTAATTGCAAATGGGTCAATCTGTCAGGCGGCGGGGTACAGGTAGACCCACAGTACGAAATGACAACAGTGGATCTGAAAAATCTTGGGTACACTGACGAACCGTTCGTCCTAGCCAATGATGTGGCACAGGTTATCTATGTGAAGGACATGTCTACCAAACCGAGAAAAAGAAAAGATAAGGAAGCGAATACATCATACGATAAGCCAAAGCGCCACATAGTTCTTTCAGGAAAAAGGGACATCCTGGGAGTGGACGACAAGACAGACATGTCTGAAGATTATGAAAAGTTTCATGAAATTCCTCCCTTCAATGTCAAGGCTGACCCAAGCATCCTGATAAACAATGAAGATTATCCATGGTTACGGCGCAATAAGCAAATGACACAAGCGAAAAAAAGTGAAGACTTTCTCCCGCAACTATTATGATGATACCATGCCAACTTTGTAACACACGAACATGCTACCATTGTCCGTTTTGTACATGCACATGCTATGTGGGTGAAATTATGATACCATGCCAACTTTCAACTTTTTCAGAGTTCATTTAAAATGCTTTCATGTCTTATGGTTCGGCCCTCGTAATACCATGACCATTAGTCCCTGGCCCATGCCAACTTTCAACTTTCAACTTTCTAAAACTAATGGCACTAACAGAAAGTTTATAATTTTGCTCCTCGCCCCTGGCCCATGACCATTAGTCCCGGTTTGTGCCACAAACCGGGACTAAAAGGTTAGTCCTCATTGTGGGCAGAGTTTAGTCCCACCTCGCCAACCGAAGGGGGCTCACATCGGTTTATAAGCCCTTCCCTCTCTGCCTTGTTGAGCTCCTCTCAAAGTGAAAATAGATGCCCTAATAGAGAAAAGTTTAACCTAAATTCATAGTGAATTTCTCTGAAATTCATAGAAATTTACTAGGAATTTAGGTTGAATTTTCTTTATAAGCGCATCTATTCTCATTTTTTTAGTAAGTTAATCACAAACTTGTGATTCAAACAATTTTCAAAGAATTCAAATTTTAACTATTCAAATTTGAAAACTAATGGCACTAACAGAAAGTTTATAATTTTGCTAACCTAAAAGCAAACAGAATTAAAAATTAAAGCAAAAAACAAAATAAAATAAATAATGCAAAAAAATCAAAAAAAACAGGAAAAAAACTATTTTTATAGTAAAGTTAATCACAAAATAAAATGGCACTAACAGAAAGTTTATAATTTTTCTAAAACTAAAAGCAAAAAGAATAAAAAAATAAAGCAAAAAACAAAAGAAAATAAATAATGCAGAAAACAAAACAAAAAAACTGGAAAAAAATAGCAACAATAAGTATTTTGTTGTAAGTAGAAACAAAATAAAATAAATAAAGCAACAAAGAAAACAAAAAAAGTGTTTTCAGATTTGAAAAGTAATGGCATTAACAAAAAGTTTATAATTTTTTTAAAACTAAAAGCATAAAGAATTAAAAAATAAAGCAAAAACAAAAGAAAATAAAATAAATAAAGCAACAAAAAACAAAAAAATGCCATCTACTGGGCCCCCACGGCCTGAATACGACTAGAAACCCATCAAAGGGCCAGGATTCAGGCCCGCAGGAGGCCCAGTAGGCCCACAGGCATAGCAGTGACAATTAGGCCCGTAAGCCTGCAATGGAGAGAAGCTCGACAGGGGTGCGGCAGTGGGGCTTATAAACCACTGCGTACCCCTCTCAACTAGCGAGGTGGGACTAAACTTTCGACGCAGCAGCCGCACAAGGCCTTTGGTCCCGGTTGGTGGCACCAACCGAGACTAAAGGGGGCCATTGGTCACGGTTCATGTCACAAACCGTGACCAATGCCCCCCTTTAGTCCCGGTTGGTGCCACCAACCGAGACCAAAGGACGCCGCTTCCCGCCCTTTGGGCTGCTGAAAAGAGGCCTTTGGTCTCGGTTG
>NC_041386.1:45660148-45666087 GCF_002162155.2 Triticum dicoccoides
GTCGCCGCCTCTGTGAGCACCGCACGTCTGCCGCCCCCGCCGCCGCCGTGCATTTTTTTATTATACATGCTATTTTTTACATGTTTATAGATTTTCATATATATGTGTATGTATGTATAGATATACATGTATGTTCATATATGTATGTATGTATTTTTTACATGTTTTTTGTATGTATGTATGTATTTTTTCAATTGTAATGATGTTTTAAAAATACATATATGCAAAAGTTAGATTTTTAATTAGAAATTTTTTAACTATATATGTTCTCTGATTTAGTACATTTTAGGTTAGTTTCATTTTAAAAAAAGTTTTATATATTTAGGAAGAAGGAATAGAAGGAAGAAAATGTTTTATATATGAGGGTCGAGAGGGGGTCGACGGTCGAGAGGGGGTCGTCGAACATGAGAGGAAGAAAAGGATAAAAAAAGAAGAGGAAGAAGAAAAAAAAGAGAAGAAGAAAGAATAGAGGAGATCTTCTCCTCTATTCTTTTTTCTCTTCTTTTTTTCTTCTTCTTCCTATATGTATTAGTTTTTATATTTAGGTTGTTAATTAGTAGATATTAATTTTGTTCATATATGTATGGATGCATGTGATATGTATGTATGTATGTATGCATCGGGTATGTCGTTGTCGATATACCCCCTACCCGATAACTTCGACATGAGGGGGTCGAGAGGGGGTCTAGGATCGCCGAGGGGTCGAGGGTCGTCGAACATGAGAGGAAGAAGAGGATAAAAAAGAAGAGGAAGAAGAAAAAAACAGGAGAAGAAAGAATAGAGGAGTTCTTCTCCTCTATTCTTTCTTCTCCTCTTTTTTTTTCTTCTTCTTCCTTTTTATTTTATCGGGAACGAGGGTCGTCGAGGGTCGCCGAGCGGTAGAGGAGAAACCCTAAATAGAAAGTATCGTCGGTGTGAGATACATGTACCGTCGGTGTCGGACACTACATCCACGTCCCACAAGTGGCGCGGGCTTCAACGCCCACGTCACTTGTGGGACGTGGATGTAGTGTCCAACACCGACGGCCACATGTATCTCACACCCACGATACTTACTATTTAGGGTTTCTTCTACCGTTCGGCGACCCTGACCCTCGACGACCCTCGTTCCCGATAAAATAAAGAGGAAGAAGAAGAAAAAAAAAGAGAAGAAGAACTCTTCTTCTCTTTTTTTTCTTCTTCTTCTCTTTTTTTTCTTCTTCTTCCTCTTTATTTTATCGGGAACGAGGGTCATCTAGGGTCGCCGAGCGGTAGAGGAGAAACCCTAAATAGAAAGTATCGTCGATGTGAGATACATGTACCGTCGGTGTCGGACACTACATCCACGTCCCACAAGTGGCGCGGGCTTCGACGCCCACGTCACCTGTGGGACGTGGATGTAGTGTCCGACACCGATGGCCACATGTATCTCACACCCACGATACTTGCTATTTAGGGTTTCCTCTACCGTTCGGCGACCCTGACCCACGATACTTGCTATTTATCCTCTTTTTTCTTCTTCCTCTTTTTTCTTCTTCTTCCTCTTTTTTTCTTCTTCTTCCTCTTCTTTTTTTATCCTTGAAGCGTTGTCGAGGCCATCCCAAACCCTAGAGAAGCAGCATCGAGGCCACCCCAAACCCTAGAGAAGTAGCGTCGAGGCCACTAATTAATATTAGTTCTACGTTTGCCACTAATATATCCATCTGTCATGTTTGAATAATAATTGCCATGTTGTAAATATTTGTAGAACTATGGACACTACCCGAGACGAAGTACAAGAAGAGTTGTTGGGGGACATAATCACACGAGGAAGTGATGCCATCTTCTCGTTGTTTCTCAATGACACCGATGGTCTGGAAGCAGCTGGCTATGATTATGATGGCTCCGGTGACCTAATGCCGGTGCAAGAAGGAGACCGTGAGGACGGCTCCAGTGACCCAATGCCGGTGCAAGAAGGAGACCGTGATGACGTCTCCGGTGACTGAACCGAGTCCGGCCAGGTATATATATTAGTTAAGCTTCTGTTGACTAGCTAATTGATGCATTCATTGTTTTGGTATGTACACATATTAATTAAGTCTTTGTTCTTTTTTTAGCCCTCTGGATCGAGCACAACTTCGGTAAAGAGACGAGGCCCGAAGAAAAAGTTGAGCTTGGATGAAAAGTTTGAGATCATAGCAATCGTGCCCGACGGCCAACCGATTGAACCCCTCCGGACAAAGAGCGCATTTGTTGCTCAGTGCGGGGTTTTGGTTAGGGACAAGATCCTGATCAGCATCCAGCAATGGTTAAAGCCGGCTACAGAAGACCCTGAGGTGTCTTATGTCAATGATATGCAGAAAAATGATCTTTGGACTGAGCTGAAGTCAAATTTCACCCTACCGCCAGAGGATGATCCAGAGAAGCCAGTTAAAGAGCAATTAATCAAGTCTTTTGCTCTTAAGAGGATGGCAGAACTATTCAGGAGGTGGAAGAAAGAGCTGAATAAGTTTGTCGAAAATAAAGAGACACCAGAATTCAAGGGTAGATATGAGAAGATCGGAGATCACTGGCCCGCATTTGTGGCCCACAAGACATCGGAAAAGAGTAAGAAGATGTCGGCGACAAACAAGCAAAATGCTGCGAAGAAGAAGCATCACCATCGCACGGGGTCAGGTGGCTATCTTGTAGCGCGGCCTAAGTGGGCCAAGACTAAGAATGATCTGGTTGATAAAGGGATCGAACCAGAGACAATTAACTTGCCAGACCGTTGCCGGACTTGGTTCTTCGGGGCTGGCGGAACCTTGGACCCTGTAACAGGGAAGTGCATTTGGACGAACGATCAAATGGACATACCAGTCAGGAAGCTTCAGCAGTATATCGAAGCAGCGCAGCAAGGGACGTTCTTTCCAGATAGAGAGAACGACGAGCTCACAATGGCCCTCGGGAATCCTGAGCACCCTGGACGGACACGAGGCATGCTCCATTCTGTGGAAGGTTGGGTTTCCGGACGCAGGCGGTTACAAATCCTAGGAAAGGAGGAAAAATTGCAGCAGACCCAAATGCAGGCGCTGCAAGCAAGGGTAAAAGCGATAGAGGAACGAGAAGAAAATCGCAGCAAACGTACTGCCGAAGCTTCCCCCGAAGCTACCCCGCCATCTCAGCGGAGAAGCAGCGTGGCTTCCACCGAGCTGCTTTAGCCGGAGCATGCCTTGACGGCTCCTACCAGCTATCCCATGGATGCTATCACGGAGTCTCAAAATTGCCACCTTATGATGCAATGGATAAAGTTGAAGGTCAAGTCGGCTGTTGGCTCTGTTTATCCTACTGAACCCGGCGCAACTTTTCACTGCCGGCCGATTCCAGAAGGATATGCTAGGGTGATGGTGGATGAAATAACGGAGGGATTTGAGGACCTCCAGCTTGACCACCCTACCGGTGAAGGGGAGACTAGGCTAGGGTCTGCTCTGAAGACTCCATGCCTATGGCAGAAGGAGCTCATCAACCTTCCGAACTGGACGCCTCCGCCTCCTCCTCCTCCTCCGGCAAGTCAGGGCACTCCGCCTCCTCCACCGCCTCCTCCTCCGGCGAGTCAGGGCACTCCGCCTCATCCACCGCCTCCTCCTCCGGCGAGTGACGATCAGGGCACTCGACCGGCTCCTTCTCCGGCGCGTGGTGGCACTCCGCCTCCTTCCCCGCCTGCGCCGACGCGCCCGAGCAGCCAGCCTCCTCCTTCTCCGCCTTGTTAGCAAGGGCAGAAGAGACCTGCCGCCGCTCCAGCTGCTCCGGCACGTTGTAGTCCTTCTCCTCCGCCTCGTAAGCAAGTAAAGAAGATAGCCGCTCCGTCTGCTCGGCCGGCGTCTAGCAGTACAGCCAGAGGCGGGAGGACATACAGATTTGGTCCTTCTCTGAAGACTCCAGAGAAGTTACCATACGAGAGGACCTCGGAGGAGAACGTGAAGATCGCGCGAACCGAAGTGGATGACTGGTTTCAAGGGTTGAAAGCAAAGAGACATCCACCTCCAGAGGAGAAGGTAGATCCGGTGAAAGCGAAGCGCACTCTGGCTGCCCTGACAAAACCACCCAAGTCTCTGCCGAAAGGAAACTATGAGCGCATTATTGGAAAGGAATTTGCCGAAGCGGAGCGGTCGGGAAGTACTGTCAGTGATCAAAGGCTGAAAGAACGACGAGCTGGGAAACAAATTGCCCAGCTCGGCGAACAAGCGAAGCAATCGTGCCCCCCGCTCAAGGTGCCTAGCGACAACGTCGCTAATGATCCAAGGATGGTGCCTGGTTATAGCAATCTTGCCGATTACCTGCCCGACGATGTACATTATGAACCCATGGAGGTGCAGATACAAAGATACGAGTACGGGAAGCCTCTCGTCAAAGATGAAAGATCTCTATCAACGATGATGCGAAGATTGCATGATTGGTACTTGAAAATCCACAGAGACTCTGGGGGGAGGAGTACTTTGTATGTGAAAGTTAAAAAGGAGCATGACTTCGTTGGAATTGAACTGTTGCCTGTTCCATTGGAGGAGTTCTTTCAGTTTTTCAATCAATTGGCCCTTGATAAAACAACGGTCACCTGCTACTATCTGTAAGTAGTACTACTTCTGTCATTGAGTCTCTCTATATAGCTCAGCTCTTTCATTGCATGTATTTATAATCATCCTCACTATATTATGCAGATTGAAGATCGCCGAATTGAAGAAAAGACAAGTCGGTGATATTGGGTTCATTGACACATATCTTATAGATGCAACTCAGGTTAAATTTCATGCCGCAGATACTGAGGCCAACCTGCTACGATCGTTGGTAATAAATGAAAACAAAGATATAATACTCTTTCCTTACAACTTCAAGTGAGTGTTATTGTCTTGTGCGTATTCGGTTTCCCTTATATATTATATTAGTCAAGGTTATAGTAATGTAATTGATGAGTTATGCATGTGTGTGCAGTTACCACTATATTCTCCTAGAGATTAAGCTTGAGCAGGGACTAGTAACTGTCTTAGACTCAAAACGAAAAGATTCCCAGGACTATGCGGACATGACTCAAATGCTCGAGAAGTAAGTTAAATCGATCATTATCCACCATATCAGTAACTTTGTTCATTTCCTGATATATCAAGTAATTGTTTTCTTTGTCTGGCAGGGTTTGGAAAAAAATCTCCAAAAAAGCTTCAGGACTCCCGAAGAATCTGCAATTTAGACACCCGAAAATAAGTACTATAGTAGCATGTTCCGCGCATCTCCTATTGATTTGGCATTCTTGCTTATCAGTTTGATTAACCTCTATTTCTTGTAAAATGGTTGTGGCAGGAAAAAGGGAATGATTTCTGTGGATGCTACGTTTGCGAGTCCATCCGCCACACGGCCTGTGAGTGGGGCTACACTGACGAACAATATGAAGTATGTAAATAACAACATTCACAATTTTATTTTATTACCATCATTTGTGTTGAGTTTCATTCATTCATATATATATGTATTGACCCCCTTCTTCAAATTAGATATTTCGGAAGCGGGATGAACTCCTAGCACCAGCTCGCATGCGAGCAATTCAAGAGGAATTGGCGGCATTCTTTCTTGACCACGTGATCGCTGAAGACGGAGAATACTATGTGGACCATGAGTCTGTATGATTATATTTGTAAGAGATAATTATTGTATATATGTAGCCGGTAGTGTCGGATAGATATACGAGAACTTGTTGTTCGACCAATCTCTCAGAGAAGGAGAGGTGGTCGATATCACTTCTCTCTGTATGCATATATGTTCATGACGATCTTCTGTTTCCTTCGTTTGCTTACTAGCTAGCTAGCGTGTCTAATCCTCTCTATACGTATGTATAGTACGTAGCGTCGACCAAGCACGGACATAAGAGAGGACACTTCTCTCTATTAATTATAGCTAGCTAACACAATATATGAAACACCTAAATTAACCCCCCAAAACCCCCCAACCCCCCCCCC
>NC_041386.1:45666449-45675490 GCF_002162155.2 Triticum dicoccoides
AAAAACCCCAGCCACAGAAATGCTAACGCGTGGATGCCTATTGGTCCCGGTTGGTGCTACCAACCGGGACCAAAGGGTCTCCTGCCTGGGCTCCGCGCACAGGCCACATGGAGGCCCATCAGTCCCGGTTCTGAATTGAACCGGGACTAAAGGGGCAGGGCATTAGTACCGACCCTTTAGTCCTGGTTCAGGAACCGAGACAAAAGGCCCTTACGAACCGGGACAACATACCCTTTTTCTACCAGTGTTGGCTTTAAAGCGTTGTTGCAGCACTAACAACTTTTCAAAAAATCTTCCTTTATAATTGCTTATTGGGTTTAAAGTGTTGTTGCAGTAGATCCCCAATATACCCCCTATACTTAGACTAACATATGTACCCCCACCTTTCTCTCTCCCACTCTCGTGTGCAATAAACACAACGGCGAAGCTCGACCTACCGACAACATTCGACGGCGAGCAGAGGGAGGAGTGGCAACAGCGGTGAGGACGACGTGGTTGTCGATGACGGAAGGAGTGGCGGTGGCCGAATGCAGCAGAGGGAGGTGGTGGCGGTGCCACGACTGGCAGAGTTGCAGGCGTCGGGAAAGGCGGGCAACAATTAGTTCTAGCAGTGGCGCAACCAGTCAGTGCCCACCTCCGCGTGATTGTGAGCACAAGCGACAATGGATTGCATATGGATGGTACCTGAGAAGCTGACTTCATAGGTTTAACAAAGGGCATCTTTAGCCGATCCCCTAAAACCGCTTAGAGGAGTAAATATCTGGTTTACTCCTCTAACCGGGACATAGCCGAACTCTTAAATCATATAAGGGAGTAAAAAATTTACTCCTCGCGGCGGCCGAGGAGTAAAAATATCCGCTTGCTCGTCCGCCCAATAAATCGCACCCAACACTCTCTCCATCGTCCGACCGTCCAAATCCACCCCCGTGTGTCTCCTTCCATGGCTGGATCCGGCCGGCGTCGCTCGCTGTCGCCCATCTGCAGCGCCTGCCCGGTGGATAGACCCCGCACGGCCGCCTTCTCCCGCGCCGACGTCGCCTAATCTTCCCATACCTCCTCCTCCTCTCGCGTCGTGCCGGGGCCAAACTACCGACCGAGACACCAGGAAAACCCACTGGTTCGACAATTTTCACTCGGAGAAAGCTGCGGCGAGTGCATACGACATCAAGTCAATGCACTTGTATGGCGTCGTCGGCCGCCGAAACTTCTCTGACGGCTATCTGCCGCCTCCGGAGCCACCGTTGGACCAGCGTGTGGCCAATGCCCGTGAGCGCCGGGAGGACAGAGAAGCCCGCGAGCGACACGCGCCCGAGGCTGACGGTGAGGCGTACATGGCGGAGCTCTACCGGTGCTACCCGAACCAAGGCGGAGCACCGCCTGTACACGGAGTACGCCGCGGGAAGGATCGAGGTGGAATATCGAGAACTAGAGGGGGTTTCTGTAAAATTATCAACAGATGGGCAAAAGCACTATTCACTTTATTAGTATAGGTCTGTCAGGTCTGTTTAGGGCACATCTAGATGTGCCATAATTATTGCACATCTAAGTCCTCAATCAAATTAGAAAGAAAATGAAAAAAAGACAAAAAGAATATTGCACAAATCTTAGTGTAAAACCAATGATATACTACATTCGTTTCAATTTACAAGTCCTACGCGTACACCTAGATTGCCAATTTTATCACCTCAATATAAACTATATAACACAAAAATTATACAGTTTGAAAATAGAACATCTGAAGTTTATATTGGTATACTTTTTTATAATATATGACTTGTATTAGGTTGGTCAAATTGATGACTTAGGGGCACGCGCACGCCCTGTAAACTGAGAGAGGGGTAGTAGCTAGGATTTAGATATGCAAAACTTATAGCACATCAATATGTCCTTTAGCAAAACTGATATA
Source organism: Triticum dicoccoides (assembly GCF_002162155.2). Classification (NCBI taxonomy): domain Eukaryota; kingdom Viridiplantae; phylum Streptophyta; class Magnoliopsida; order Poales; family Poaceae; genus Triticum; species Triticum dicoccoides. Next base: position 45,668,356 of record NC_041386.1, read on the forward strand.
GATTTTGAATTGGCGCCGAACTTCGGCTAGTATGTTCAATAAGTGCTTGTTTGAATCGACTTTGTGTTTGTTTGCTCAAATTCGTTTTATACTCGACTAAACTTAGAAGTTCGGCTAGGTTCAACCAAAACTTTGGGAGTAAATTCACTCCAATAATGTTACTCGACGGTTTACTTCGCCATTCTTTAAGATCGACTAGAGATGTCCTAACAACTCAGTACCACACCAGAGCCTTCATAAACCAACTGCCAATTTGTTGTTACATGATTTGGATTGGGACTTTTTGTCAAGAGCAAAAGGCATGACGCGGCATATCTTCTTTTTTCCTTCTCGAAGAAAACGAGATGTATCTACAGCATGGGTGCACCGCCAATGATCATGCCTTTGGACAGCTCGCCATACTTATCTTTACTTATTCTCATCTGATCACTAAGTTTTCCCAGAGCAAACCAAGATAGATAGCAACAGAGGAAAAAGTGGCGTCATCCGAGCCATCCAAAGGAAAACGAGCGGTCCAGATATACTGCGCCCGAGCGAGTCGCACGAACGTACGGGAGAAAGAAACCGAAATCAACAACAGGTGGGACGGTCATCTTCCTCCCCCACCCCTCTCGCATCGTCTCCACCCGACCGCCACTCCCCACTCTGCCGCGACCCTCTCGACGCGGCGGCCGCCGCCGGGATGACCGCCTTCTAGCACACCACAACCGATCTCCCGCGGAGTCCCCCGCCCGCCCCTGCGCCGCGCCGACAGAGATCCGGGACCTCGTTGGTGAGCTGCCGACCCCCTCTGCCCCTAATCCCCCCAGCGATTTGTCCCGATTCGTTTCCGGCTCCTGCCCGCGCGTTCGCGATGTTACGGAGTCTCTCGTGACCAGATGCGTGGTTGGGCCGTGGCTTTTGGTCCTCCTTTTACCGTAGGGCGCTTGGGGTGGAGACCTCGCCGATTTGGGGATTTCCATGGCTGTTTGTAGGCACGAAATGTCAGATTGGGAAAAAGTATATATTAAACGATGGTTAGTGAAATCTTTGTGACTTGCACGATGATAGAGACATATGGTTTGTAGCCTGAAGCTGAGGAGTGACCAGTAGGCCGGATAATGTTGTAATTCCATGGGAATTGCGTGACTGGTACCTGCTTAGGATTTTTGGGTCTGATGACATTTTCTAGAAGGTAGGGCGCATATAGACTCGATTATCTAAGCAGGGCTTAGTCGAGTTTGCTAGAAACTATCTCTGACTGAACCTGTTTGAGGAGTCATAGGCTTTATTAGGCTCTGGATACCGTATGATTGTGAACCTGTCATGATGCGAATGGCTATTTTATTTTCTCAAGTTGGTTAAAAACAAGAAATCATATCTTTGCTTAATAATTGCCTTGTTTATTGTGATACAATTAAATAGCTCAAATTGGGTGTATTGGCATCAACTCAGAACCTGCTATTGCTTTCATATAAATCATGTAGGGCTGAACTAGACTTGGTGGTCCTACATTTTGTAATTTATGTTCAGAAGAAGCAATGTTTTCTTTTGACCACTAAGCATTCTTCTTATTGCAACTATTAAATGATGAGTAAGCCATGTGTAGAATTTGTAGGATTTGTTTGATCCTCCCATAGTTCTATTTAGAGATGCTTAGTTGGGCAATAGCTCAGCTAGCCAGCTTTTGCGTTGGTTCTTTTGCTTACCAGCCTTGCCCTGTGAAACTGTTGTGAGGAGTGGGTCATTGGTTTTTCTTTGCGAAAAGTTTGCCATCGGAAGCGAGCCGATTTGGCTTTCCTGATCTAGCAAGGTTTTTGTAGCCCACCCAAGCTAGCTGGCCCACAAAAACTAAGATATTTGAACAGTTCCAAACACCTAGCCTTGCCCGGCAAGGCTATAACTATTCTTGCCTAGGATCCAAAAGAGTCCTTAATGTGCTGCTAGTCCTCTGTAGACTTTACTGAGCGGATTAAAACATTGTCGTGATAATTTAGTTATTTTACCACGATTTTGTAACTAGAGTAATTTCTTCTAGTTTATATGTTACGGTAGGGATAATTAACTGTTTTGAAAAGCACTGCAGGTCTAATGTGATAGCACACATGTAGTTTATCTAAACAGTTCTTATCTAAAACTAGTGAATGATGCTCCTTCCCGATAAGTTTCCAGCAGTAAAAATGTTTACAATAACTTTCACGGATGAATTCCTGCTTGCCGAGTTTCTCACCTTCTTTAGATACCACGGTTATTGTCAATTTATTTATTAGTTTTTTTATTAGAGAAGTGCTATATGTACTGAAAAATCTGTACAAATTAAGTACTCCCTCCGTTCGGAATTACTTGTCACAAAAATGGATGTATCTAGACGTATTTTAGTTCTATCTACATCCATTTCCGAGACAAGTAATTCCGAACGGAGGGAGTACTTACTCAGGGTAGCTACAAAGCCGACTGAGAAAATCGCCACCTAATCAACTAGGCCACACATTATTAATCCCTCCTCGACTAAAGTAGATACGTATGCAGTCAGTAATATCACTTGGCACTCTCAGCATTTCTGTGTTTGTTATGTGGTTTCTGAAATAGCTAATGCACAGGGAAACTGTATCATTGTTCTAAAAAATAAACATGATTATGTAGTTAATATGACTCATTGCCTGTCTTGTCAATTGGTTGTTTACTTGATTTTTTATGGACTGCTGGCTTTATTTCATTTATGAGAGCATTTCACTTTTTGCTCAACATAAATACTTGTGGTCAGTTTTACTGGAGAAATTGGCATTCCCTCTATGTAGGTATGGTATTATTCGCTTGTGAGGCATTCTGATTTTTTGCTGTACATCAGGACTGCAGATGCACAAAACATAGTGTACCAGCTCTTCCTCACTCAACATGTGGAGTTTTGCATCAAATGCCATAGCTGGAAGCATAAAGAAAAAGGTACAACCATCAAAAGGCAGCTTATCCAATCATGATTGCTCTGATGACGATGGTTCTTCATGTGCAAGTCGAGAGGAAGGCCTTGAATGCCCAATTTGCTGTGAATCCTTCAACATCGTAGAGAACGTTCCTTATGTCTTGTGGTGTGGTCACACAATGTGCAAGAACTGCATCTTAGGTCTTCAGTGGGCTGTTGTCAAGTTCCCAACCCTTCCTATCCAGCTGCCTCTCTTTGTCTCGTGTCCTTGGTGCAACCTATTATCTTTCCGGCTGGTGTACAAGGGCAACCTCAAGTTCCCACGTAAGAACTACTTTCTGCTGTGGATGGTTGAGAGCATGAATGGTGACAGAGCAAAGTTCCATTCCTCTGGTCATGAAGAGCGCCAATCAGTATGTCCCTCCAGTGGCGGCACCAGTTCCAGTCAACACCACCGAAGAACCCCTACGGCACGAGCAGAGACCTCCTCTTCTGCCAGAGATAGAAATGCCACTGCCAACACCTCCAACACTGCCAGCGTGTCTCTCCAAAAGCTTATGGTGTGCTTCGTGCAGCTGACGGCCAAGTTCCCGCTCGTGATAATGTTCCTCCTCATAGTTCTCTACGCCGTCCCTGCCAGCGCCGCGGTTCTGCTCCTGTACGTCCTTGTCACGTTTTTGTTTGCGCTGCCGTCGTTTCTGATCCTCTACTTTGCTTATCCCACCTTGGACTGGCTCGTGAGAGAGATATTCACTTGAGCCGTGCTGTTCTGAAATGTAAGTACAGTTTATATAGCTTTGTGAAGGTGAAAACAAAGCTTGGATATCTATTTCCATCCGTGGCGCCACTTTGCTGTTATGTCCTCTGTATAGATAGCCCTTTTCTGTTCCTTGTTTTATTTTTACCTCTTCTGCTCTGGCCTTTAGAGGCTGTGGTTTGCTGTAACTGTCTGCTCATTGAAATGTTGTTCTTGTTCATGAGTGCCCCAATCTTTGTAATTTTCCTTTTGTTGTGGTCAGGTGTTGTATTCCCTCCTATCCATATTTATTGTCGCTGCTCTACTAGAGGGAGTACCATGTTTTGCAGCTCTTTCGGGAATGCTTGCGTTGCAATGTTCTCATACAGTTGCTTACATTTTGGTACTGATTCTTTGCTTCGGGACATGGCTTTTGCATGTCGAAATGCGGTTCTGTAGACGTCTGCCTTCTCGGACTTGCCAACCAAACATGGAGTCGGCATTGCTGTTCATCAAGTTAACTAACGCTTTATACACTTGTGGCAGATGAGCATGTTGGCCACGGTCCTTGGCCCTGACGAACATTCTCGCTTTCGACCAGTCTGTTGCGGAGGCGGCCTACATCAAATTGAGATTCCATCAGCCATGCTCCAGCGTGTGCGGTCCGGCCGCTCCGCATGTCTTTTTTAAGCATCTCCAACAGACGCGCGACGCGCTAAAAAGTAGTTTGCAGCGCGTCTATCGTCTGTAAAAGCGTGGCGGGCAGCGCTGGCTTCAGCAGCCGTGCTAAAATTTAACGCACGCGCGTAGCTTCAGCAGCCGCGTTAAAATGCAGCGCGTATCGCATGAACATTGCGTACATATTTTTAAATAAAAACGATACTAAATAAAATTCATAGATAAAAACGATACATATATATTTTACATAGTTTCACAGTATACATAGATAAAACTATGGTGCAACGACATAAAAAAAACTACTAGATAGTGCAACTACAACCTATTCTCAGTCGTCATCATCATCATCATCCTCGCTGGTCTGGTTCGAGGTATCGAGCCACATGTCGTCCCAACGAGGATCATTAGCCGAAAAGATCGACTGCCCACCATTTTCAATGATATCGCACTGCGATAGCGCCAGGGCCTTCTGCCGACGCCTCTCCAACCGATCCGCGCGGCGCTTTGTCGTCCTCTCTGCCCAGTAGGCTTGCTCGTTGGCGACGTTCTCCGGGTGGCGCCGGTGCCATTCCGCCATGCCTCGCTCGTCCTCCTCGGCGATGAGGAGGTGGCGCTGCCGCCGAGTCTGCTCCGCACGGCCCTCGTCCGTGATAAGACGAGGCGGAGGGGCGACGTCCTGCGCCTGCTGGCGCATGTACATGTCCTGGAAGTTCATCTGCGTGCGCGGCCTGTCTAGGCGCCATGCCGCCACGTCATACGCGCAGGCGGCGTCGTACGCGCAGTCTGGAAAGGTGCTGAGGTCGAGCCGGATGTCGCCGGACCGGATCTCGGCATAGTACCAGCCGTTGGGGCGCTGGCAGACGCAGCGGTAGCCCGACACTCCTCGGCGGCGCGGCATGGTGGCGCGTCGGTGACGGGGCGCTGGAGCGGTGAGGAAGCAAAGGAAGCTACGAGGAAGCGGGAGAGGTACATGTGGATAGCCGCGCGGCGAGCGTCGCAATTTATAGACGTGCCGAAAGCGGTGCGTCAAAAGTAGCGCGCGAGCTGCCGCGCCTTTTTCCGCGCGCGCAATCGTTTCCGGCGCGCGTTAGTTTTTCGTCCTCGTTGGAGCGCGTGAAAATGTCCTCGCGTACTAAAAACCCAGTTTATCGCGCGCGCGTCTTTTGACGCGGCTGTAGAAGATGCTCTTAGATGCAGCTGCACATGCTTTGGGTCGTAGAAAGCACGAAGAGCCAATATAACACGCTGATAAGATTATGGATCTGCTACGCAACTAGGCGTCCACTCAGCTCACTTAGCATGCCGTTGTTGTGCCGCCTGCGTCCCGCCTCAACACCGAGCATCGTCAAGCTCCGGCTTCATTTGACTTGTAAGGGTGTGACCAAATCTGTGCTCCCCTCCAAGACGCTTCATCGTGGGTCTTGGACGTCGGATGTATCCGCAACTGTTGGTTTGGCACACCCGTCTGATGTGGTGCTACAGTCCGCTCTGGTGGTTCAGACTGAGCATCTGCAAGGCTTGCTGGCGTGTGTTGGGAGCATTCTACGGCAAGTAAAGGTTGCTTTGAGCAGGCTTTTTTTGGGCCGACTATGTTGCAGACCTCTCTGATGGTGCATCATCTTGGTGAGGTCGGTGTTGGCTCCGTAGAGGATACTGGAGCAGAGCTATATGGTTGTTTCTCCCCTCGTCCTCATGTTCGGGACAACTCCCAATCCATGTCTGCCTTGATCCCTATGTCGTGGCTCTGGTGCTATAGATCGTGACCGAGCTTCTGGAGCTATGCCCGAGCCTTGCTTCGCCTTTGTCAATGGAGCATACGAAGGTGGACTCGGTGATGACCTCGTGCGAGGGGTATGATTTGCCTCTATCATGTCAACAACTCAAGGTGAACTCGCCTGGGCACTAGAATGTGGCTTTGGTGCGCACTCCACCCCCAATGTCACATTGGGGCTGTTTGGATTTCGTCCTGGCCAGCCCGACCAACACAGGGCGTGCCAATATTTTGGCGAGAGAAACGGCCGCCTCCGTTCCGCCAGCTCGTGGGCGTGGAATCTGAACAGCGAGCCAAAAAATTAGTAAGGCTCCCTAGATTTGGCCACTATCCAAACGAGTGCCCGTGTTTCCAGTCAACGCCCATTTTTTGGCGTCGTAGCTCTTGGCTACCATCCAAATAGCCCCATTATCCTGATGCTTTTTTCGCAAAAGGTCTTTGTGACGTGTTTGTTAGCTTGGAGCCGCTAGCCCTGGATTTGTTAGGGCAATTGCTTGCCTCCTAACGGGGACGATGCAAAAGCAAGAAGGGGGGCGGGAGCGGGCGTACGTAAGGTTGGAGGACAATTAGGGGCAAAACCGAGAGAGGGAGCTGGGAACATACTTAAGGTTAGACGAAACGTTCTACCTGCAGTAGAGATAGAGAAGAGAAAAGAAGACTGGCTAAATACATATCAGAAGGCCGACGATAGCGCAGGTCGACCATCACAAGCGACCGATCCATCACCTCGCGCTTCGCTCTTCGCATCGCTTCAGTTGCTCGATCGGCCCCACAAGTTGTCCCTATCCTTCACCGGTCATCTCCTTCCTCACGTCAAATCCCTCTTCCCCATAAGGCTCCTCTTGAGAGATGTGCTCCCCTTCTACACCCCGCCCCATCCCTGCAGAGGGATCTCTTGGTGTGGCGGCACTCCAACATTAGCTGTGGTGCCCTTCCCCACATTCTCTCATCAAGCAGGATGTCCTCCCCCCCCCCCTCGCGGTTGCAGCATCAACACATACCTCATTGGCTCACAGCGGCACCACCATTCGGCTCATACCAACACTAGATG
>NC_041386.1:45675975-45696418 GCF_002162155.2 Triticum dicoccoides
CGTTCCAACATCGGCGTCGGCTAGTTTCAGCAACGCCAACACCGTTCCAACATTGCCGCTGCCCTCGTTCCAGCAACACCAGCCGCCGTTCCAAAGTATGTTTTGGTGATCCGCATCGGAGTTGCCCTAGAGTACCCAGAGCGGTGTGTGGGCCCTATCGCGTAGCATGGGTGGCGAGGCGGCCAATCACGCACGAGATCGGTCAGCCGATTTGCAACGCTTTTTTTTTGTATCCTAAAGCCAGGAGAAAGGAGGGAATTTCCTTTTAGCCTTACCTTTTTCTTGGTGCAACTAGACGGAAAACCTTGGCGCTGGTGACACCGGAAAGCAGGGATGGTATGAGGATATCCACGAGTTGGCGTCACCAGACTGTGAAAGTAAGCCGGGATTGGCTAGCTAATTAATCAACAACACAGGCCATGCTAACATGCTTTGCTTTTGAGTCGGCTTAATCAAGAGCATAGGCCATGCTTTGCTTTTGAGTCGGCGTCGGATAAAGGAGGGATAGGGATTATTCGGCGGAGAGATAATAATAAATAAATAAAGAGAAGTAAGGGATCATGCATGTTTCGAGGGGCCGTTGGACGGCGGCGTGCGGAGGATGGGTCACCTGCCGTCGATTCGGTTTGACGAACTCGAAGCTGGGTTCGCACTCGCACCGTTGCGGTAGGCTGTCTCTCCGTAGGGTGAGTTTGGGTTTGAAGTTGCACCCAACACCACCACACGTCCACGTAAACTTTTTGAACGCGGTACAGACACAAGCGCTCATACATACGCGCATATATTCATCCCTATATACACACACGCATATCTTATTTCTATGAGCATCTTCAAAAAACTGAGCCGACATATCATCTTTAGATTTATTTCAGGATTGGTGGTGTGGCGAATGAGAACGCGCATCAAACAATCTTGATGTTTCGGCGACACGCGCAGCGACCGACGCCACGAATTAGAGGCTTCATCTTCATCCGACACTCGTTTAACGAACGGAATGACGGCGGACAACACACACACAAGCAAACTTAACCTGTCTCTTCTTTCCTCCTTTGCCGCGTGCAGTGCGTACGAGCCAGCCACACACGACACAAGTCGGCAAGCACTTTCTCTCGCGGCCTCGCCGCTGCACCGCCTTGGCATCTCTTGGTCGCGGCATCACCCAATCACAGTCAGCCGTGTGTGTGCACGTCAGCGTGATTGTGGTTGCATAGTGCGCGTATAAAAAAGGCCATGCGCTTGTGCTCACATGGTCAGGCATACATACATAGAGCCCCTAGCGAAGGCCTCTCCCCGCTGCCGACTGCAGGCTCTAAGAAACACGAGGAGCGGATCGATCCAGGGGACTAGTCTAGTTAACCGTTAACAACTTCTCGTTTCCACCATACACACAGTAGCTTTTCGTCCGGGAGAAGCAAGCATAGCAAGATCTGGCTAGCTTCTTGGGGCCGGCCAGCCGAGTTCAGGTATGTATGTGTGGCCATCGTCGCCAGTTCCTCCTTCACCGAATTGAGCTTGCCCTTTTTTCTTAAATTCTCTAGCTTGTTTTGAGATACGATTCCTTCTCTTTTAGCTTCACAATTAAGTTGAATTCAACCGCTTCCACATGCATATAGAAAGATTAGGTTAGATTAGATTGCCCGATTACTTTCCTCAAGAATATGTAAGCATGCAGCAGGGTAGCCAAATTAAGCTTAATAACGGTGCCAGGAAGAACCTCTCCAACCCAACAATTGTGTGTTTTTCCTTCTTCCATCCATCCATGGAGCTTACATACCTCAGCTACGAACAAAAATAGCAGGATATGTTCTTACCCAAGAGCAGCGTTTCCTTTCCATGAACCGCCCGTTTGCAGTATTACTCCAAAAGAAGCCGCTGTTAGCTAATTAATCAGGAGCTATAGCTAGATAAACCAGTTAACTAGTTACGCTAAATCGTGATGAGGCATGCTTGTCAGGATAGGGATAGTGTTAGGTGTACCCGTTTACCCACCAAATTGTGTTGCGCGGATGATATATAAACGTAACTGTCCTTGGACTATGCATGCAATCGTGGCCCTGTCAGATGTTGACGCTTTTGATGGAATCGGTTCATCGGTCGGTGTCACACGCGGCCGTAACAACAGTGACCAAAGTGTTCCACTCCATCTTCTTCTCCTCGATCAATTGTATTGTTTCCTTCTTTCCGTGTGGCGTCGTGTCCTGCTGTTGTAGGACTAGCGTTGCTGGTGGCGATCCGTCTGGAAGCATGCACGCATCATGGAGCTCGAATAATGCCGCAGGCCCGCGTATACCATGCCATGTTTTCCGGAAAATAATACTCCCTCTGTCTGAAAAAGCTTGTCCAAACCTTATTTCTCAAATGCATGTATGTAGCACTAACTTGATGCTGAATAAATTCATTTGAGGGGTAAGCTTTTTCGGACGGAGGGAATAACCACTCACGATAATTCATGGTCTTTCTGAAGTCTCCTTACGGCTGGAATATTACTTTTATGGACAGATTACAAAATTTCATTGTTTGCATAGGTATATGTTCTGACATATCTGCTCCAATGTTTGCATAGGTGTTTGCATCGTCGCACGCAGGAAGAGGCTCCAAATGTTGCGCGAGAGATGGCAGGGACGCGTTTTTACCCTCGTCCTTCTTCTTCTCTCCAACGCGGCGTCAGGTATGTGACTACGTTTGTGCTCCGGCTTCAGCACGGGGTTGCCGGTGCAGGGTTCCATTCTGGATCTCCTTTCTGTCGCCCAAGATTCGTTACTTAACTGGACATACGTTCCCGGACGTACGTACGTACGTAGAGCATCGTAGAAAGCAGGAAAGCATGACAGAAAGGATGTAACATGGCGGCACTACATGAGGTGGCGTCTTTTCCCAAAGACGCGACGGCACGGCACACAGACAGACAGAGTTCTATTTTCATTTTCGTTTTCTTGAAAGCGTGCAGCAGCACAAAGGGACTTTCTAAGCTGCGATGCTTGTGCGTTCCCCTTTCAAGACTCTTATCTTGCGTTGAGTCATGAGCAAAAAAGCAGAAGCAGACGCGACACGCGTACTACAAGAGCTAGCTCATCGGTTGTGGCCTCGTGTCCAAGAAACTGAATGATGCGCCTACCTAACTATCTTACGTACTACTCCTTCCGTTCTTTTTTTTAGGAAGGCCTGGCTAGCTTTATTAAAATTAAACAATGTTTACATCGTCTATGAGCTTACGAACAACACAAACACAGTCAAAAGGCTCATCCAACCAACTGAAAAAAGATTTATTACAGAAACAAAAATTAGCTAGTGCATGAGCTACTTGATTACAAAAACGATAACAATGCTTACAAATGACCTTCCCGATCAACGAACTAGTATCCACACATTCCATGAAGATTGCCGCCGATGAGTCCCACCATCTAGTTTGACCATTACAGAAGTTAATAACCTGTAGGGAGTCTGATTCCGCTTCCAACCGATTGAATCCAAGAGAATTAGCAAAAACTAGACCGTCTCTCATTACCAAAGCTTCTGTAGTGATCGCATATGCAACGAAAGGGATAAATTTGCATTGTGCCGCCACAAAGTTTCCTCTAACATCCTGTAGTATGGCCGCTGTAGCCCCCGCACCTTCATCTGGATAAAAAGCTGCATCAACATTCAATTTAATAAATTGAGGGTCTGGCTTACTCCATTTTGCTTCAGCGAAACTAGGGGTGAGCGATGACGCCCTCTTATGATTGCTCGCAATGGATAGCACTGACAACGCCCATCTCCATTGTGGTGGAACCGATTCATTATGCGTTATTTGTCTCTGATCCACCATAGGTACCAACCTCCCACGGCTATAACCTGTTTGAAGTTCAAAGATGGATGCATAGCTACTTGTTGATCCGGCAGTGAGAGTATATATTCAAAGATGGCCGAACCTGATCTGTCAACATGTATCGCTTGGTCAATGATATGAGTTAACCCAAGATGGGACCATGCATTAGTGCACAAGAATAGCAGATGTCGGATGCCCTCGGCGCCTTGATGACAGATGGGGCATGCACCATTTGAACCAACATGCCTATTAGTAAGGATAGCTCGAAGCGGAATAATTCCTCGCAAAATTCTCCAACCAAAAATCTGCACTTTACGTGGACATTGCAGCTTCCAGAGAGTACTCCATACAGTCAAAGGGGTGGATCCACTTGGGCGCCCCATCATATTTGCATGCCGCCGAAAAGTATGCCTTCCGTTCTTAAATACATAAGTCTTCTTAAAGATTCCATTATAGACTACATACCAATGGCGTAGCCAGCCCAATAAACCAAGGTGGTCCATCAATAATTTCTATTTACATAAGTTTATTTATTTACAAAGAAATATTTTTTTACTACACTATATACAAGCTATGGGGAAATTCCAGGGTGGCCCATGGACCACCCTAGCCACCCTTTAGCTACCCCACTGTTACATATGGAGTAAAATGAATGAATCTACACTCTAAAATAGTCTATATACATCTGTATATAGTTTGTAGTGGAATCTCTAAAAGACTTATGTATTTAAGAAACGGAGGGATGTAAAAGCTTTTAACTTCAGTTATCCCTAATTATATTTGCCACTCAAGCACTGAACAGACTGAAACCTGAAGCCATGCGTGGCCGTAACGTGCAGCTAATACGAAGACGCTCCAATGATGCGGTCAAACGAGAAAAATCTTTACTACACACTGGCAGTCACTGGCAAGTGCCAACTGAACTCAAATTTACCTTGATGATGGGCAGGCACTTCTCTGAGGGACGACACGATGCTCCCCTCGGAGGCCGAGAATTCTCCGTCAGACTTGGCAAAACTCGTGCAGTCTAAGCAGACCAAGCAGGCGCGCGTGTGCGGCGGAGCAGACCACCGGCTGCTGCGATCCCTGGCCAACACCGGAGCGGAGGTCATGGTCACCGTCCCCAACTCGCGGCTGCACCACATGGCGGAGTTCAAGGAGGAGGCCCAGCTCTGGGTCGCCGCCAACGTGGCGCCGTTCCTCCCGGCGACCATGATCACGCACGTCCTGGCGGGAGACGACGTCCTGTCAAGCTCTCCCGGGGCCGCCTACTCGCTGGTCCCCGCCATGCTGAACCTCCACGCCGCGCTCGCCGCCGCCCGCCTCGACGGCCGCGTCAGGGTGTCCACCGCGCTGTCATCGGTCCCGCTCGCCCCGTCCTGGCACGCCGGCGTCGCGGGGCACCTCCTGCGGTTCCTCAGCGACACCGGCTCGCCGCTCTTCCTCAAGCGGGCCCGCGCACGGGAGGCCGCCGCCGCCGACGACGCGTACGCCGCGATGCGGGCGCTCGGCTTCTCGGGCGTCCCGCTGATCGCCGCGGAGCCCGAGGGGCTCGGCGGCGCGGTGGTGTACCGCGGCCACTTGCGTCATGCTGCCGGTGGGGGCGGCGGGAGGCGGTCGCTGGCGGCGGGGATGTTCTGCGTGGCGCTGCAGAACGCGGACCCGGCGGCGCTGCAGGCGGGGCTGAGCTGGGCGTGCGGGCAGGGCCAGGCCGACTGCTCGGCGATCCAGCCCGGCGGGGCCTGCTACAGGCAGAACAACCTGGCGGCGCTGGCCTCCTACGCCTACAACGACTACTACCAGAAGGGCGCCAGCACCGGCGCCACCTGCTCCTTCAACGGCACCGCCACCACCACCGCCACCGACCCCAGTAAGCGTGCAGTCTGGCACAGCTTCTTCCATCTCCTGTACCGCCATGGATGTATGTTCTCTGATTCTTTCATGGTGATCGCTCCTTGCAGGCTCGGGATCGTGCGTCTTCGCGGGAAGGTGAGCGTCATTTCTCGCGACACTCAGCATACTTTTGCTCCAAGATCATTTCACAAGTCTGACACGGTATCAATTTCGTGCATGCTTGCAGCACCATGGCAGGGGGCTCCAACTCGAGCGTGCCGAGCGCCAGCCCTCCGACGAGCCTCGCGCCTCCGGTCGGCTCCAGCCCTCCGTCCGACTTCGGGCCCCCTCCGACCGGCTTCGGCCCTCCCGCGGGTGGCTTCGGTCCGCCGTCTGGGTTCGGCCCACCGTCTGGCTTCGGTCCCCCGTCGGCGTTCGGCCCGCCGGGGAGCTTCAACGGGAGCGGGACCTTCGGGCCGAGCGGCACCCTCGAGCCTTACGGCACCGGATGCCGCCACGTCGCCTCTTTGGCCGCCTCCACTCTCCTGTCCGCCATTGTTCTTGCCGTCCTCGTCGCGTCGCCCGATCTGATGTAAATTATGTGAGTGTGTATTTGAATTAGCTAGAGAGATCACGCCCGTTCTTGTCGGGTGTCACCCTGTCGCCCTGACAACTCCATACTAGTAACATGTACTATTAGCAGCGTTGTAAAATATACTACAGCACAATCAGAACAATATCGATATACGATATACAGGCGAACATACCGATTAAATTGTCGACACAATTTGATGTACTCATTAGTAACGGATTAAATTGTTAGACAATTTGATGTAGTACTCATTAGCATACTCGCAGTCTTGAGCAAACTGAACTCTGTCCACTGTGTCCAACACATGCAGTTGTAGCAGTACCAGGTACAGAGATTGGCAGGCATACCACAAGATCGCAATCGCGTCGACTGGTTACATACTCTTAGTTAACCTACTGCTTGTGGTTGAACAAAACGCCATTAACGCACTCTCACTGTCTCTACCTTACCCGGCGAGCGCGATACTCATCGTCGGATCAAGGCACACAAGATAAACTCCGGGTTAATGCTAGATTGCCACACCGCTACTACAAGACCAACACGGCGGAATAGTCTGAGTTCGGCATCCGCATTAGCACTACTCTGACTTTGGTGACTCTGTGCTTGAGCTTGCAGCACAGCCTTGTTCCGGTGTCTCCTTCTCAGCCCCGCTGTTTCCAATGCCTGTCCAATATGGCAATATATCAAAATATGAAGTGTATTCAACTGTGGACATTAAACAGCATACGAATAAACAGGAACAGAAGGTAGGCCTTAGCATCGGCAACGCTCGGTGCATCGCTTGCAGGAAAAGCACGGTTAGGGAAACTGAGATGAAATATCAAAGCTTAAACCAAACCACATTGACAAAAGCATGTAAACAAAGAGAAGTGGGTGCTTAGAAAAATAAACTTAAAGCTCTAGAACAGTGTGTAGCTTCAGAACCTCACAAATTACCAAGTATAGCATATACCAAATCTCTACTAAAAACTCACGGTTGCAGTAGCAGCATTAAACTAACTTTACTCTGTGTATCTTCCGTCATATAAACGATCTTGTGATTGGCAGGGGGTCACATGGAACAGTATACAAAGGCAAAGTTCCACCATACAAACGCAACAGTGAAGGTTTCTTATAAGCTCCCTAAAGAGCTGCGGAACTCAGCCGCTACTGCATGAGGTATTCTATTTTACTAGTATAATTTAGTTGCCAACAAAGAAATGTAAGAAAAATAAATGTTCTTCTCTAGCTGCTCATTACCAAGGGGAGATTTTTAACAAAGAGAATTGACAGATTTTAAGATATTCCCAAGTTAATATGAGACACTAATTTTGCATGATCCAATGACGCATATCTACTGTTACCCCTTCATTGGTAAGGACCCATAAATGACTATTCCTCTGCAAACTGTAGTGATCTAAAACGTCTTATATTAGTTTATAGAGGGAGTATATTGTTATGCATATAAGAACGCAAATAGTATCACCATTAAAGCACAGTGGTAAGGAAAAACTAAATTATGATAATTCACAATTTTCAATTTTTATACTTTTCTCGTATTTGATTTCTGTATGGTATCGATTTAACCGTCTACGAGTGTATTGCCCTGATACATAATCACTTCCCTTGTTCTGTAAGTACATTTAACTTCTGCATGTTTACTAATAGGTTTCTGCTGCTGGGGAGTTAGTACCTGGAAGCCATAGTTATCCTGATTATATGTATACTAGTCATCAACCCGTGCAGGCGCACGGGCTAGCATTTTAAAAACATAAAATAAATATACATGAATAACATGTATTCCACGAAAAGTATGGTAATTTGAAATGTAAAAGAAGACTTACACCACTTTGAGATATTATTATCAAAACATGCAGAAGTTTCCAATGTTATCCATAGACCCTTTAAGATTAACTTAGGGAAGAAACTAATTATGTTTCCCCTTTCTTTCCCATCGCCACTTCACATGAAAAAGCAGAAACATATGCATGCAGGTTATAGTGTTAGGAATCCATCTACACCAAACCCAGTATTACCCTGCTTCAAGGGAAGGAGATTAAAAATGCAATTTCTAACCGATGAAGCCTTGAGCTTTTACCTACTTTCCCTCCTCAACTTACAGTGCTGAAATATCCATTAAAAAAGAAGACTATGTGTAAGGTACACAGGCTGCGTGCAGTGGTAATTTTTGGTGTCGTTTGATAATTTTGTGAGGAAACAGTCAATACTTTGAGATTGTGAAACCATAAAATTTCACATAATTAAAAAACATGTAACCATCCAATTTCTGTTTGATAAAGAATCAATGGTTAGGGTCATCGACTGTCAAATAAGAATTCAGAATAAAGATGTAGAGGTGCACGGATTGACAAACTACTGAATTAATGTCAAACACAAATAAAGAAAGGAAGTATTCTAAGCATCGATCTGAATTAAATAGGGTTTGGATCTCACATATAGGATTATGCATGTCTTACATATAGATGACGAGAAAAAAATGATCTATGGTCTCACTTGTCAGCTATATAAGTTTCAGAACAATGGTTTAATCCATACAGAAAAGTGGACAGCATAAGTCCTGCTTGACTTGACTAAATGTGTCTGAGATAAAACAATCTAAAGGTGAACTGGTAGCAATGTCCTGGTTTAAACTTGCATTCCCTCTACATTAGCTTGGCAAAAAAAAAATTGCGGTGCAGTGCTTTCTAAGAGAGACCTGAAGGATTGGAGTATCACCAAAGAGCTAGCTATGGACAGGGGTGCGTGGAAGCTTGCTATCCATGTGCCAGAGCCATGAGTTGGTTGCGAGATCTTATGGGTTTCACCTCTAGCCTACCCCAACTTGTTTGGGACTAAAGGCTTTGTTGTTGTTGTTGTTGTTGTTGTTGCAGTGCTTTCTAAAATTCCATGATGCCTCAAGGATGCTACTCATGTATATCATAGTAAGATCCTTCCTTTACTAATCTAACTATCTTGAGATGGCTACTAGAAAATTATTCATATATTCCTGAGCTGAAAGGTAACAACTACCAAATTGTGTAAGCAAGAATAACAGATAACAATAATGAAGTATGCTACTCATGTATATCATAGTAAGATCCTTCCTTTACTAATCTAACTATCTTGAGATGGCTACTAGAAAATTATTCATATATTCCTGAGCTGAAAGGTAACAACTACCAAATTGTGTAAGCAAGAATAACAGATAACAATAATGAAGTATGCTACTCATGTATATCATAGTAAGATCCTTCCTTTACTAATCTAACTATCTTGAGATGGCTACTAGAAAATTATTCATATATTCCTGAGCTGAAAGGTAACAACTACCAAATTGTGTAAGCAAGAATAACAAATAACAATAATGAAGTACCAAGTATGGAGGGAAGTGGGAAAATAAGGATGCAGCACAAAGTTTACCACTTGATATTGTTGGTGTCAACAACAATGATGGTGGAAAGCTGCTATATGCGCGCGCATTGGGGATGCATGAATTTGAGGCAAACACCCTCTCAAGCTGGAATGTCCTGGCATCCAGCGAGAAAAAGGCTCGATCAAGCGATGAGCTTTGGCGCTGATATAGGAATAAGTGCCTCCCTGTTGAACTGATCAACACATACCCAGAATCCAGTGAGATTGTCCTCTCCAACTGCCACTGGATGGAACTCCCACAATTGTTTCGCCCGGTGGTATAGTTGAGGTATTTTGTGCCTTCGGTACGCACAAACATCCTGGACCTGCCTTCCCCTGCCTCCAAAATGGCTATATCCACACCGTGTAAATATCTCATCTCAGGTGGGGGTTCAGCAATGGAGAACTTCATCCTCCGGGAGTCAAGCACCAGAAACTTTTCCCTCCAATCTGTCACCCAATAGAAGAGCCCATAGGCGTATTGCCGCAAGGAGAACAGAGCCAACCCTGTGGACGATAGCAAGCCAGGTAATAAATCACTCCAGCTCAGGGACGAAATGGCTCGCCATTGCCCTGTGCTTGACGAGAAGACAATGGCAATCAGCTTAGCATTGCACTGTGCCATCCAGACCACGCTGAAAGACGTCTCTTCTGCCGCGGATGCCTCCTCGTCGCTGTCGCTTGGGGGAGCGAGGAAGGTCTCGCAGTAACGATGCGGTTTTATCCAGAGTGGACGCTTCACCGTAGCGGCTAGGTGGGCAGGGATTGGGGGAAGCAGGAGGTACCGACGGTACAAGGGGTCGCACACCACCAGCTCCGGGAAGACCAGTCTGTGCCTATTATCGATGTCGTGCTGGGGGGACTCTGTCGAGGAGGACGCGGCCGCTGAGGACGTCCTGGACGCGCCAATCGGTGGCGGGGGCGGGGAGGAAGGAGAAGGAGAAGTCGGCAGCTAGGGCCGCGGCGCCGGCTGCCGGCGCGGAGGGGTGAGGCGGGACCGCGGGGTAGAAGACCTTGCGTTCGTGGTCGAGGAGGCCGAGAAGGGGCGGAGCGTGGAGCTTGCGGTACTGCCGGAGGAAGGAGCGGTCGGCAATGAGGCGGCGGAAGGAGACGCAGGCGGCGGAGGCGCGGAGAAGGTCGGCTGGGTTGGGAATGCGGAGGAATATCTCCACCGATAGCTCGTCGGGGATTGGCAGCGAGGCCATTTCCTGGGGTCGAGGATGGGGCTCGCGCTCATCCGCCGCGCCGTCGACCATCGCGTCGCCGGAATCGGAAACCCTAGTTTTTGTTTGGTTTTGGTGAGAGAGAGTGTGAGTCCCGTGGGTGAGGATTTGAGGGAGAAGGATGTATGCACTTGTCGCAGCAATTTGGACATTTCGAGGCCCTTTCTGCAAATGACCCAACGGACGGAGGTGAGGTGCCTGCACAGTTCAATCCTGTCCCTTGCTTTCACATCAAACGGCCAAAATCTCTCCAAAGAAATTAACTTCATTGTACAGGATAGCTCAGTTTTCTTTTTCAGTTTGGGTCCGATTTTTTTTTTCGGGATGAAAGGGAGTTTTATTCCAAAATTATAGGGTTACAATCCCAAGCCAACTCCTCACAACATGGAAGACTCGAGTTCAATCATACCGCAGTACAACACTCGATACGGCTATAATGTGCCAAGAAATGTGATACCATATTCTTCTCTCTACCAATTTTACAAGGAACAAACTCCCTAACATCCAGGTGAGCCTTAATCTCAGCGTCAAGATGACTATAGGCTGATCTGGATAGTGTGTCACCGGTAAGAGTTGCCAATGCATTTGAAGAATCCGATTGAACCATCACCGACTTATTTGAATGTTGGATGGCCGAAGCCATGCCTTGCATGATTGCATGCATTTCTGCTTTAAGGGCGTCTTTACAATGAAAGATGTACCTATATGCCGCAAAAATCATAGAACCATCATCGTTCCGCAGTACCATTCCGGCAGAAGCGCGCCTGTCCCAGCTCGAAAAAGAATCATCAACAGAGAGGGCTACCCAACCAGCTGGAGGCCGAGGCCATGGTACAGGTGTTGACAACCGTTTACTACTCACCACACGGCTTCCTCCGAAATTGGCATCTTCCCTTTTTATTATTTCTTTCGTAGTAAAATTTCTTGCTAAATGAAGCGACTTGTAATAGCTATCCAAATAGTCAACTGTAGCATGAATCGAGGTCTCACCCTTTTCATGAGCCATGTCGTTCTGTAGCTGCCATATTTGCCAAATGGTCATAATCACTAAGTCCCTAGTATGTTCTGAACACTTTAATAGCAGTTGCAAGAGCCAATCCTTCCCTGAATCAATTAGTAGTGCATCATCAGGCAATGACCAAATCTTGCGTAGACCTTCCCAGACTTGCCGAGCATGCATGCATGTTATAATGGCATGAAAACTACTCTCTTTCTCCTTGCCACATACCGGACAAGAACAACATGCTGATATATGACGTTGAACCTTGCCCAAATTAGTAGCTAATGCCCCGCTCGCCGCCTTCCATGCTAATATGCGCATCTTTAAAGGTGCCCGAGACTTCCATATAGAATTCGAAATTGTCCGGTCGCCGTCCGGCCTGTTACTGCTAGCGCCACCAGCATGAATATCATCGTGTGATTCTGTAGCTAGCTTGTATGCTGATTTAACCGTGAAAATACCGTGAGGTTCAGAAAACCAGCCAATAAAATCTTGTCTATTCCTTGGAGAGGTACGAATTTCCAGAATCTCTATAACATCCATCGGCCAAAAGTGCTCCTCGATCCGCTCCACCATCCACGCTCCATTTGAGTCTAAGAAATCGGACGCTCGGTTAAACCGGCTGTTCCTTTTAGGGGTGATAGGACGAAAATCATATCGTCGAGGAATCCATGGATACCTCCATGTCCTCACCGATGCACCATCCCCAACCCTCCAAATAATACCCCTCTTAACAAGCTCTAGTCCATGCGCAATTCTCTTCCAAACCGCGGACGAATTTTCAGTAAATACTGTATCTAAGATGCTGTCATAAGGATAATATTTAGCTTTTAATATGTGTGCACATAGACTATCAGGGAACTCAATCAGTCTTCAAGCTTGCTTGGCTAGCAATGCTTGGTTAAAAGCGCGCATGTCCCTGAATCCCATGCCATCATTACTCTTCGGCAGCCTCAGTTTATCCCAACTTAGCCAAGCCATCTTCCTTTTGCCTCTTTCCACACCCCACCAATACTGCCTCATCAACTTAGTAAGATCATCACAAACGATACAGGTAAGCGGAAAACACTCATAACATATGTAGGGATTGCTTGTGCCACTGATTTATTAATATTTCCTTATTACCAGAGGACAAAAATTGCTCGCTCCAATCAACTAGTCTCTTCTTTAATCTTTCTTGAGTAGTTTCAAACCTCCCCTTATACATTCTCCCTTCTGGGACCGGCAACCCTAAATATTTGGGTTCGAAAGCTTCACTTGTTATCTCCAGAATACGTTTAACCTCCACCGACATCATCTCATTGCAATTACTAGAGAAGAGGATGGAACACTTTGAGGAGTTTATGAGTTGTCCTGTAGCTCGTGCGTAAGTGCTCAATAAACCTTTTACAATAGTTGCTTGCTGCTCAAATGCGTGAAAGAACAACAATGAATCATCTGCGAATAACAGGTGAGAGATCATAGGTGCCCGCCGACATACTTCCACTCCCATCAGCCCCTCCTCCGAAATAGCCTTGTTGACCAACAAAGACAAAGCATCAGCAACAAAAGAGAAAAAGAAATGGAGACAAGGATCACCTTGTCGGAGGCTGCGGGAGGGGATGAAGGGCTCCAATAATTTTTCATTCAACTTCACCGAATATTTCACTAACGTGACACACGCCATAATCCAAGAAATCCACTGTTGTGAGAATCCCCATTTACTAAGAGCCTTCTCAAGAAAAACCCAGTCCACCTGGTCGTAGGCCTTTGATAGGTCTAGTTTGTATGCGCAAAAAGCCGGTGAACTGGCTCCAAACTCTTGGATGAAATCCAAGCATTCAAATGCTATGATAGAATTATCTGTAATGAGCCTCCCTGGAATAAATGCACTTTGATTTTTCGAAATAAGTTCAGACAAAATAGGGTGTAGTCGGTTAACCAAACATTTTGAAACAATCTTATAAATCACATTACACGGACTAATCGGTCTAAAATCCTTTAGTTCTTTTGGGAATTGAACTTTAGGGATCAAGACGATGGCCGTGTCATTAACACCATTAGGCATCACTCTAGTAACAAAAAACTCCATTACTGCCGTAACAATTTCCTGTTTCAATATCGCCCAATTACACTGATAAAACCGCGCTGGAAATCCATCTGTTCCGGAGGATTTTAATGGCCCTATCTGAAAAAGTGCGTCTGAAATCTCCTTCTCTAAGAATGGAACGCATAACACATTGTTCATCTCATCCATCACTTTTTCCTCAATACATTCGATGACCACATCAGGAGAGAGAATTGGGTCTTTCGTGAACACTTCCTGGAAGTATGACCGCGTCATCAATTCCATCTTTGAGGGCGCAGTACACCAAGTGCCGTCCAGTTTGCACAGCCGCTGGATATAATTTCGCCTCGCTCGCCATACAGCTCGCCGGTGTAGATATTTGATGTTCCTTTATCCCTCTTTCAACCAAGTAATCCTTGAGCGTTGTAACCATAGCATCTCTTCTCGATACAAAAGCTCGTCAAGCTCGTTCATCTTCTGCCTTATAGTCTGCCTATCTGCATTCCTTTGTTGAAGACCAGCTAACTCGAACCACAGCCTTTCTATATCACGTATCACATGGCCAAAAAAATTACTACTCCATTCTTTGATATTCTTCATTAGTTCTTTCAAGGAGTTGGCCACCGCACCCAAGTTGCTTGTGGGTCTATTTCTTCTCCACGAACTAGCTACTACCTCCTGTAGCATTGGATCTCGCTCCCACATAATTTCGTAACGTTGTGCACCTCTTGGCCTTTCGGTCTGATTAACTTCACCGTTTTTGTAATTGCTGTCAAACGTTCACTGCATTGTTATTCTAATATTCCTTTAAAATTATATATTGGATAAACATTTCATACAAAATCTAAATCGAAAAGAAAAAAGAAAATGGAATGCCTAAGAGCATCTCCAATAGATGGTACATATGTAAAAATACCTAATTTTTGGATCGTCTGGGGCAAAAAACGTTGCTTCAACAGACGGTTCATATGCAAAAAAAAGGACCGCGGCCTCCTCGTGATGTAAAATACAACACCTCGCGATGCAAATATACATCACCAGATGCATCTGGTTCAAAACTAGCCGCCGCCCACGAACGCCCAACCGCCACTTCATTTCCTTTCCCGCCCGTCCGCCCGCCCATGACCCTCCCGGCCATCGCCGCCCCCGCCGTCCGGCGCCACCATGTCCGATGTCGACGACCCCGCCGCCTTCTCCGTCGCCGCCGCAGCCGGTGGGCTGACCCACGTGGCCGCCACCGCTGCCGCCGCTGCCATCTCGCCCGCAACCGCGGCCATGCCGCCGCCCCCTGCCCGCGGGCTCGGATTGGTGCCACCTCGGCCGGTGGCCACCACGCAGGCGGCGAAGCCGGCGAAGGGACGAGGAGGCAGCGTCAAACGGCCGGCCAACCGCAGCCGCAACCCGGCCGGCAGTTCTACGCGGCCGGTGAAGGTCTCTAAGGCGGCCGCAGCGGCTCGGGGCGACGACTCACGGACGATGCGGCCGGCGGCCTCCTCCAGCAGCCACACATCCATTCCTCAACCTCCCCCGCCGCCACCACCAGCCGTGGAGGAAGATGTGGCCACGCCGACGGCCACCGCCTCCAACATGTTCGAGGAAATGTCGCAAAGGTATAAATTTTCCAGTTGTGCTCTCGTTTGTTGTTTCAAATTTTTTGTGTTCTTGATTGTTTGTGCGTGCAATTGTAGTGTTGATGATGAAGATTTCATGCACGCAACAAATGTGGCAAATGATGATTACATATATGAGTCACAAGAATATGAAACCCAATATGATGATGACAATCTTGATGTGGACGATGAGGGCTTCATTGTCAAGGGAAGAAGTGGAAATTATAGCACCGCGGATGATGTGCCGATATGCACCGCTTGGAAGAAAATCTCTCAAGATGCAAGCGTTGGAAGCGACCAAACGGTGAGCACCTATTGGAAACGCATCAAGGAGTATTTTGATGAGCGCAACACAAGTGGTATCTTCCGTTTGAGCGACTCTCTACACCAACGTTGGTCCACCATCAACGCCGAATGCTCAAAGTGGGCCGGTTGCTTGTCAAACGTTGCTCGCATGAACCCAAGTGGTTGCGGTGATAGTGATTTGGTAAATATTTCCTCTTCGTCCGTGCTTTGTCAACTATTTCCTCTTTGTCCAACATGTTGATGATGATATGTTTTATTGTAGAAAATCATTGCACAAGGATTCTTTCGGGAGAGGAACGTGAAAGGCGAGAAGAAGAAAAGGAAAGGAAAACCTTTCACTTTTCATCATTGCTACAAAGAGCTCAAGGATGTGGAGAAGTGGGAAACTAGAGAGACTTTTGAATTGTCGAAGAAGAAGAGTGTGTTGGTTGAGGATGAAGAAGATGTCACCATTGAGGAGACGAGCCCCACTCCTCACTCCGCGACAAAATCTTATAGGCCCGATGGAAACAAGAAAGCGAAGGGAACCAAGGCCGGAGACAATGATCTCAAGGAAGGATTTGATGCCATTGTCATGGCAAGGAAAGAGTATGCCGAAGAGAAAAGAATGTTGAAGCTCAAGGAAATAGAGGAGAGGAGTGAGGCCGAGCGGAGAAGGGCGGCGGCCGAGGAGAAGAGGGCGGCAGCCGAGGAGAGGTTGGCCGCGGCCGAGGAGAGGAAGGTGGACCTAGAGGAGAAGAAGGTCGCGGCCGACGAGAGGAAGATGGTAGAAGAGAGGACACTCAGGTTTATGTTTATGGACACATCAACTCTTAATGCCAAGGCAAAGGCATATGTTGAACTTTGTCGCGATGAAATGCTCATGAAGAAGCAAATGCTCATGAGGCAAATGATGATGGGAGGAGGCATGGGAGGTGCCATGGGAGGAGGCATGGGAGATGCCATGGGTGGTGCCATAGGTGGTTACATGAACATGATTGGAGGTTCCATGAGTGGTGCATTTGGCGGAAACATGGGAGGTGGCTTCGGTGGCAACATGGAAGGTGGCTTTGGCGGCATGGGAGGTGCTTTTGGCGGCAACATGATGGGTGCACTACAAAAAAATACACTTCCGTGATGACACATGTTTGTCACAGTAGGTCGCCTTTTTTGTCATGCATGTACATCCATGACAAATTTATGACAGAATCAAGATAGTCATACCTGTGTTGTCATAGAAGTGTTCCATGACATTACCAAAATTATCATAACGGAAGTGTCCACTTCCATGACGATAAATCACGCGTCACAGAAGTGCTTTCGTCAAGGGTGACCGACGCATGGCATCAACCGTAACGGAACGCCGTTAAGCTATCAGGTCGGGTTTTGGATCCGATAACCCGTTAACAGCCCCGACCAATGGGAAGTTTCCACGTGTAAAATTCTTATTGGCCGGACGAAACACGTGTCAGCTCATAAGTGGGTCAGATACGCGCCTATGATACGTCGACGCGTGGCACGGCCCAACAGAGGCCCATTCCTGTGAAAAGGCCGGCCCGTTTGACTTGGTCAAAAGGTGGCGGGCCGGCCCATGTAAAGCCTGTTAACGGCCTGTTCGAATATAGCCCAATTACAGCCCACTAACCCAAGGCCCGTTATGCCCTATTCGAATTAGGCCCAGTAGCGTCATCTGGGCCATCCAATATGATTCCAGCCCGTTTTCACTTCTGGCCCATGTATGGCCCATGACATCTTTCGGCCCATATGAGGCGCTATGTAACTCTTGGCCTATTAACGGCCCGTGGTGAAACTGGCCCGTAATAAACAGTGTATCACTTTACACCCATTAACGGCCCGTGGTGAAACTGGCCCGTAATGAACAGTGTATCACTTTATACCCATTAAAGGCCCGTTATTCCGTTGGGCCGTTTCCAGCCCATGTTATCTTTCAGCCTTCTCAGAGCCCATTTATTCTTGGGCTCATTTCCAGCATTCGTTTACTTACGGCCCTTTACTGTCATTTTCTGCTTGTGGGCCAAATTCGGCCGGTGGTTACAGTCGGCCCGTTTGTGGTCCGTTAATACGTTGGGCCATTTTCATAGCGTCATCAAATACGGCCTATTAACGATGGCTCGTTATGGTCGGCCCATGAGCGGACGATTCCAACTCTAGCCCGTTTACGACCATAATGTGGCCTATTATTGGCCCATGTTTGGCCAATCGATCATACGGCCCGTATAAGGCCCATTGATGATACGACTCGTAGAAGGCCCATTGTTTCTACGGCCCGTAGAAGGCCTACTGTTTCTACGGCCCGTAGAAGGCCCACTATTTCTACGGCCCGTAGGAGGCCCAGTGTCACTACAGTAAATATTAGCCCATGGTTATTGTGGCCTAGTTCTCAAAAATAGGTTATTGCAGCCACTAGTTAACTGCAGAAAAAGAACTGCACTGACTACAAGCAAACAAATAAACAAGACAGCAAGGAAATAAATAAGCAAGCAACTAACGCTAGGCTATCACGGCTATTACACATATTACATCCACTGGGCATCAAAGTTCGCCACCAGTGCAAATATAGGGAACAAAGCAGCATATCATATACACTGGCCGTCAAAATTGGCCACCAGTGCAAAAAAACACGACAGCAAAACAAGAGCATAACTGAAACAACTTCAGAAGAGCTCAAGAAACGTTATCCTGGGTATCCACCATGCTGGCAATAAGCTTAGCAAGCTGATTAGCTTTGTCCTGTTTGGCGCTAAAATCCTCCAACACTTGCTGTTGCACCAGAAAGTATGCATCTGAATGCTCCAGGGACTTCTGTAGTCCTTCCGCTTCTTGTCGCAGCACAGCTGATCGATATCTTTCAGCTTGTAGTGGAGACTCAAGAAACCGAACTGATTCAGACAGTGAGTTTGAATAGCTTGTGCAAGCGGTAGTGGCCAGTAACTCCAACACTAAACCAAGACAGGATGTGTCACTATCCTGAACCTTATCTGCATTACTTCCTTTACCGTTGCTTAAAAAGGCACTCTTCCCCAATATTCTGTCAGCATTCTAAAAGAAGAAACAAGCAGACACATAACAAGTTTAGCATGTACTAGTATATCAAACTCATTTCGGTGAACCAGTTCATTAGTAAAGTGGACAGGATTAAACTACCAAGTCTTCTATTGCCAAGTACTAGTACATAATAAAAGCATCAAACAAACATATATCTATGTCCTATGGTAGCAATGGAATCTTTAAATTAGAACAGTTGTTCTTCAGGTTTAGGCACTTGTTCTACATGAACAGAGTACAGTAAGACGCAAGAATATAATACTTAAAAATAGAAAATGAGCTCATAGACCTTACCACATTCTTGGTTCGGGACCAGTACAGAACAAGGCGTTCCCAGTCATCGTCCAGTAAATGTGTCTCAGGAGAACATAAGGGAATTTGATGAGTTTCTTTGCCGGTGAAGTACGTTTTCTTTAGGTAATTCCGATACTGCCACCAAGCATTCTGGAAGATAGCAGAGGTATTAGCACAGGTTACCTCATCCCGAGTTTCCAAATTGGTCCTTCTCTATAGAGAAAAATGGGAAAATTTGCTGTATTATAACCATCACGGAGGTAGGATGTATGGGACGAAGCAAAGTAATTGCCATGAATAACATTAATTACACATAACTCCTGGACAAACACCTGCAACTGGCATTTTCCTTCATCTTCAGTATAATATTTCCAAGATGGGAAGATACGCACATACGATTTAACAACATCAAATGCGATAGATGCTAAACTACGACTAGCTGGTTGTGCTTCCTCCACGGGAATAGGCGTACTAACTGGTGGAGTTGGGGTTCGCCGTGATAGTACTGGCCCTTTGGGTACTGGAGCTGTCTTACTAACTGCTCTTGTTTGGGAGCTCTGTGGTGGAGATGGTGTTGTGTCAATAGGAACTGGGTTACTATCGGCTAGGGTTGGGGTTAGATTGGGTGAAGTTGGTTCTCTGTCCATCGTAGTAGGGGTACAATCTGCGAGGGTTTGGGTTATGTGTGGTAGGGCTGGTTCTTGTGCAAGTACAACGGGGTGCTATCTCCACCAAGAGGTAGCACTGTTTTATTTGAAGACCGTGTTTTTAGTCCGCTAGATACTGGCATCACCCGCTCCAATTCAAATGGCTGAAAAACAGGAAACATAGTTGAATGTACATACATTGTATGAGAGACAGATGCAATAGATAGTGTGGAAAAAAGAGGGCATGAAATAGTTGACATGTATATTGTTTAACTAAAACGGATAGCATGACATAATTTCACATATATGATGTCTATCTAAACTGGATAGCATAGCATAACATAATTCAAAGATATGATGAATAACTAAACAGGATCGCATGACATAATTCACCTACATGTTATCTAAGTAATCATGATCGCATCATTTAATTCACATATGTGATTTATATGCTAAACAGAGGGCATTCGATATGATGTCTGAACTAAGAACATGGTGTTGAATATTGTGTATATGATGTCTAAACTATGCAATGCAAGACACCGTATGCATGATATGAGCAGTATAACCGTGCCAAGTTAGAGCATACACCTCAGTGGGGGAATAGGACTGGTCATCTGTCTCTGAATCCATCTCTGAGGAGCTATC
>NC_041386.1:45696768-45711899 GCF_002162155.2 Triticum dicoccoides
CAAATGGCTGATTCACAGGAAGAGTAGTTTAATGTACAAACATTGTCGACAAATGGAAATGTAATGAAGAAAAGGATGGGCAAGATATCATTCAAATATATGATGCCTGGTTAAACAGGATGGCATTGCACATTTCACATATATTATGGCTGGCTAAAAGACATGAGACTGCATAATTCCCATATATGATATAGAAACTAAACAGGTGGCATTACAGAACATGTCTAAACTAAGCAGATGACATATATGATGTCAAAAGTAGGCACTGCAAGGCAACATATGCATGATATGACTAACATCATCATGCCAAGGTAGAGCAAACACCTTGGGGGGTAAATAGGAGTGGTCAGCGGCGTCCGAATCTGCCTCAGAACAGATATCTTCCTCTGGATTACAATCTGGAGAGGGGTGGGGAGGGTTTTCCATTGAACCCACCATGGAGCGATGTCTGCATGACATTGTATTGCTGCGCAAAACTCTTCACTTTTTCTCTACACGTTCAGCATGACTGTGTACAATATCTGACATGCATACGAAAAAATATGGTGAGATTATGTAAGGAGAGCATGCAGAAATTTAGAGTGATGGTAACAACCAGTGGATCGATGTTTTATCGTGGAACCAAAATAGCCCTAATGGATCGACGTGAATGTATAGTAATAAGTGATGCAACAAGTGTACAACCTCTTTGCCGTAGCCGTGTCGACCTCAGCATCATTGGGTTGGTCGTTGAAGCAGTTGAGGCAGAGGTGGCTGTCGGAGGTGTGGAGGAAGATCTGAGGAATCTGTAGACGGCGTCCAGGGCACTGCTCTGTTGTGATGGATCGTTCTATCGTTGGAGCAGCTCCGGTGAGCCGTAAGACGTCAAGGCTGAAGCAGCATAAGACGTACATCGTCAATCTCAAGTGGGATTCTAATAGCATCTCCAATAGATGATGTAAAATGGATGTAAAATTAACATCACCAAAAACCACCTGACTACAACAGATGATGTAAAAACTGTTAACTCTGAACTTAACTGTCGAAACTGAAATTTACTATGGAATCTGAATGCTACTGTCGAAACTGAACGCAATGGTAGCAGAGAGGCACTTGACATGTAGTTTAGGGAGGGCCTGCAGTTCATCTTCAACCTACACCCCCCTGAGCCGCCAGCCACCACCGGCCCCAGCACCGCCTCGCCGCCCCGAAACAACTCGCCACCGCCGCCCCGGCCAGCCCTCTAGGCCCCCCGCCCCCACCCTGAACCCTAAGATAGATAGTGGGGTACCTCTCCGGCGAGCCCCCGTCCCCATTACGGGTGGTTCTTCCTTAACTCCGGCGAGCCCCCCCTCCCCCCAACCCCTGAAAATCGACTGACCCAAAAGTCGATTCAGTCGACTGAAGTGTGGCTTAATCGGAGCAGAGCAGCAGCACGAGCGAGGGGGAGAGCAGCAGGAGCAGCTGGGCGAGTGAGCGATCGAGCGAGAGCCGAAGCAGCAGCAGTAGATCCGGCTAGTATGGCCGCCGCCGCCGAAGGGGCCTCGCACTAGGGGAGAGCTGTTGGAAATATGCCCTAGAGGCAATAATAAATTAGTTATTATATCATATTTCATTGTTCATGATAATCGTTTATTATCCATTGTATTGATAGGAAACTCAGATACATGTGTGGATACATAGACAACACCATGTCCCTAGTAAGCCTCTAGTTGACTAGCTCGTTGATCAATAGATGGTTATAGTTTCTTGACCATGGACATTGGATGTCGTTGATAACGGGATCACATCATTAGGAGAATGATGTGATGGACAAGACCCAATCCTAAGCCTAGCACAAGATCGTGTAGTTCGTATGCTAAAGCTTTTCTAATGTCAAGTATCATTTCCTTAGACCATGAGATTGTGCAACTCCCAGATACCGTAGGAGTGCTTTGGGTGTGCCAAACGTCACAACGTAACTGGGTGGCTATAAAGGTACACTACAGGTATCTCCGAAAGTGTCTGTTGGGTTGGCACGAATCGAGACGGGGATTTGTCACTCCGTGTAAACGGAGAGGTATCTCTGGGCCCACTCGGTAGGACATCATCATAATGTGCATAATGTGACCAAGGAGTTTATCATGGGATGATGTGTTACGGAACGAGTAAAGAGACTTGCCGGTAACGAGATTGAACAAGGTATCGGGATATCGATGATCGAATCTCGGGCAAGTACAATACAGCTGGACAAAGGGAATTGAATACGGAATTGATTGAATCCTCGACATCGTGGTTCATCCGATGAGATCATCATGGAACATGTGGGAGCCAACATGGGTATCCAGATCCCACTGTTGGTTATTGGCCGGAGAGTTGTCTCGGTCATGTCTGCATGGTTCCCGAACCCGTAGGGTCTACACACTTAAGGTTCGATGATGCTAGGGTTATAGGGAAAGTATGTACGTGGTCACCGAATGTTGTTCGGAGTCCCGGATGAGATCCTGGACGTCACGAGGAGTTCCGGAATGGTCCGAAGGTAAAGATTTATATATGGGAAGTCATCATACGGTCACCGGAATAATTCGGGGGGTTACCGGTATTGTACCGGGACCACTAGAGGGGTTCCGAGGGTCCACCGGGAGGGTCCACCTACCCCGGACGGCCCTATGGGCTGTGTGTGGAGAGGGACCAGCCCCTTAGTGGGCCAGGAGCCTCCCCCCTAGGGCCCATGCGCCTAGGGTTTGGGGGAATCCTAAAGGGGGGGGCGCCCCCTTGCCTTGGGGGGCAAGGCAACCCCCCTGGCCGCCGCCCCTCCTCAGATTGGATCTGAGGGGGCCGGCCCCCTCTCCCTTGCCCCTATATATATGTGGGGGGTGGGAGGGCAGCCGCACCCCAAGTTCTGGCGCAACCCTCCCCCTCTCCCAAGTCCTCCTATTCTTCCGCAGGTGCTTGGCGAAGCCCTGCAGGATTGCCACGCTCCTCCTTCACCACCATGCCGTCGTGCTGCTGCTGGATGGAGTCTTCCCCAACCTCTCCTTCTCCCCTTGCTGGATCAAGGCGTAGGAGACGTCACCGTGCTGCACGTGTGTTGAACGCAAAGGCGCCGTGGTTCGGCACTTAGATCGGAATCAACCGCGATCTGAATTGCTACGAGTACGACTCCTTCATCCGCGTTCTTGCAACGCTTCCGCTTAGCGATCTACAAGGGTATGTAGATTCACTCTCCTTCCCCTCGTCGCTAGATTACTCCATAGATTGATCTTGGTGATGCGTAGAAAATTTTAAATTTCTGCTACGATCCCCAACGGTGGTATCAGAGCTAGGTATATGCATAGTTTCTATGCACGAGTAGAACACAAAGCAGTTGTGGGCGTCGATATTGTCAATTTACTTTCTGTTACTAGTCTTATCTTGATTTGGCGACATCATGGGATGAAGCGGCCCGGACCGACCTTACACGTACTCTTACGTGAGACTGGTTCCACCGACTGACATGTACTAGTTGCATAAGGTGGCTAGCGGGTGTCTGTCTCTCCCACTTTAGTCGGATCAGATTTATGAAAAGGGTCCTTATGAAGGGTAAATAGAAATTGGCATATCACGTTGTGGTTTTGGCATAGGTAAGAAACGTTCTTGCTAGAAACCTATAGCAGCCACGTAAAAACTTGCAACAACAATTAGAGGACGTCTAACTTGTTTTTGCAGCATATGCCTTGTGATGTGATATGGCCAAAAGGATGTGATGAATGATATATGTGATGTATGAGATTGATCATGTTCTTGTAATAGGAATCACGACTTGCATGTCGATGAGTATGACAACCGGCAGGAGCCATAGGAGTTGTCTTAATTTATTTATGACCTGCATGTCAACATAAACGTCATTTAGTTACTTTACTTTATTGCTAAAGCATTAGCCATAGTAGTAGAAGTAATGGATGACGAGACAACTTCAAGAAGAAACGATGATGGAGATCATGATGATGGAGATCATGGTGTCATGCCGGTGACAATGATGATCATGGAGCCCCGAAGATGGAGATCAAAAGGAGCAAAATGATATTGGCCATATCATGTCACTATTTGATTGCATGTGATGTTTATCATGTTTTACATCTTATTTGCTTAGAACGACGGTAGCTTAAATAAGATGATCCCTCACTAAAATTTCAAGAAAAGTGTTCCCCCTAACCGTGCACCGTTGCGAAGGTTCGTTGTTTCGAAACACCACGTGATGATCGGGTGTGATAGATTCTAACGTTCGAATACAACGGGTGTTGACGAGCCTAGCATGTACAGACATGGCCTCGGGACACATGCGAAACACTTAGCTTGACTTGACGAACCTAGCATGTACAGACATGGCCTCGGAACACAGAAGACCGAAAGGTCAAACATGAGTCGTATAGAAGATACGATCAACATGAGATGTTCACCGTTTATGACTAGTCCGTCTCACGTGATGATCGGACACGACCTAGTCGATTCGGATCATGTTTCACTTAGATGACTTGAGGGATGTCTATCTGAGTGGGAGTTCATTAAATAATTTGATTAGATGAACTCAATTATCATGAACATAGTCTAAATTGTCTTTGCAAATATGTTGTAGATAAACAGCTCATGTTGTAGCTCCCTGTTTCAATACGTTCCTAGAGAAAAACCAAGTTGAAAGATATTGTAAGCAATGATGCGGACTGGGTCCATACTCCGAGGAGTGTCCTCACCACTACACAGAAGGCTTACGTCTTTGATGCACCACTCGATGTGCAAACCTGTAACACCCCGGATGTAACTTTCCCAATTTGTACTCCAACTCTTGCCGTTTCCGGCGTTAAGTTATATTTATTTCCTCGGGTTCGGGTTTTGCCTCCGTGTGTTGTTGTCATTGTCATGCATCTCATATCATGTCATCATGTGCATTGCATTTGCATACGTGTTCGTCTCATGCATTCGAGCATTTTCCCCGTTGTCCGTTTTGCATTCCGGCGCTTCGTTCTCCTCCGGTGGTCATGTCTAGCTTTCTTTCGTGTGTGGGGATTAAACATTTCCGGATTGGACCGAGACTTGCCAAGCGGCCTTGGTTTACTACCGGTAGACCGCCTGTCAAGTTTCGTGTGATTTGGACTTCGTTTGATACTCCAACGGTTAACCGAGGGACCGAAAAGGCCTCGTGTGTGTTGCAGCCCAACACCCCTCCAATTTGGCCCAAATACCCACCAAACTCTGCTCCATGTCCTAGAGCGTTCAATCACGATCACATGGCCGAAAACCGCACCTCATTTGGACTCTCCTAGCTCCCTCTATGCCTATTTAAACACCCCCATTCCAATTCGCGGATCCTCTCCCCCCTAACCCTAAAAAAAATCCCAGATCCGCCGCTCCGGACGTGTCCGGGCGGAGCCGGACAACGTCCGCCGCCACCGCCGCCCAACCGCGTCGCGCCACCTGTCCCGCGGGGGACCGCTTCACCGCCGACCGCGCCAGGCCCGTGAGGCCCACGCGCGGCCCTCCCCGCCGCCGAGCCGGGCCTGAGGCGCCCGTCCGCGCCGCCTCTTCCCCTCCCCGCCGCCTCGTCGGCCGGAGTTCGCCGCCGGCCGGACCCCGCCGTGCCCCGCCGCCGCACCAATGCCCGCCGCCCGGAGCCGCCTCCGCCCGGAGCTCGCCGTCCCGCGGTGGGACTCCGGCGACCGGAGCCGGGCCCGGCGCCGCCAGCCGCCGCCCCCACCGACCGGACCCGCGCCTCCCCGCTGCTTCTTCGCTCGTCGGAGCCGGCAAGGCTCGCCGGTGATCCTCGGGCTCCGCGCGCCCCGATCCAGATCGGATCCGAGACGGCTACAGTAAACCGTAATTTTCGTGAGGTTGTTTTTTTTGCTAAGTCCTGAAATTCTTGATCCATATGCTCCTGTTCGCGGCTCCGTAACTTTGCATCTGTAGCTCTGATTTGGGCATATAGCATATCAAAATGTTCAGGTCAGAGAGTACATCATTTCATTCCATTGCGTCATTTTCATTTGAGTTCATCTTGATGCCCGAAATGCCGTTAGAAGAGGGCTACTTGAGTTAATTGTCAGATCTGTTACTTCATTTAGCACTTTTGTCATTTTTGCCATGATTATTGTGTGCATGATATGCCTGTGAGTTCTTCATATGTTTTGTTAAGGGTTTTGTCATCTATCCCGAGGTGCAACCCATGTATTTTTAGGATGTGTGTGGTGACTTGTGCAAGCTTGCAAAGTGGTGCACTTGCTAATTCTGTTTTCAGGGACTTAGTGATTTCACTAAGTCCTGGGATTGTTTATCTCACGATGCCATATGTTCATGTTGTTTCCTAGTGATCTGTGCCTCTTTTGAGGATGATTAGTAAAGGAGTTTTGTTAATATTGTAGTGCTCTATCCATCCATGTCTTTGTTTGCAATTATGGATCACCCTAGCTTAAGTCAATCGAGCTCTACTTTTGCTTCGTTGTGAATCTGGGCGGATCGTCAACTTGTTTGCGATTTTGCCGATGTTATTGTAGTTGTTCCGTGCATGCTATGCCATTGTTCTTGCCATGTCTAGCTTGCATTTTGTGCCTTCTTAAGGGATGTATACTTGTCTTGCCATGACTTGCACCGTGGTGAGTGCATCGAGCTCGTAAACATGCCTTCGTGAGTTACGTTTCAGCATGCCCCAATTTTCACTAAGTCTGAAAACTGATTATGTTTTTGCTATGTTCGTGTGCTTGTTAGTATATTTTGTGATCCCTTTTGGCTCAAGGTCACTAAGGGACTTTTGTTAAGCTCTTTGAGTAGCTCCATGCCATGCTTTGCTTTGTCATGTTCAGGTCCTGTAGCATATTGTTTTGTTGCTCCGAAGAGGGCTATATGATCTGAAATTCCAGACAAGTGTTAATTTCACCAAGTCTGAGATCTGTTTTACCATTTGCCTTTTTGCCATGCTTGTTTGAACCTGTTAATGGATGAATTGGCCGTAGCTCAGTGCTAGACTTTTGTTAAGCATCTTGTGTGCATCCCTGCCATGTATTTTGTTGTCATGTTTGATTGCTGTAGCATCTTCATCTCATTGCATTTAGATGCCTACTTGCTGTAAATCGCAGACCGGTGTCATTTTTGAATCGCTTGCCTTTTCCAAACCGTAACTCAGATTCCGGCGTTCTTTATATCTTTTCAAGCGATTTCATCTCATCTTTCCAGTGGCACCCTTGGAATTCCAAGTTGAGGCCAGGTTCATGCATTTCCTGTCATATCTTGCATTTTGCATCCCGCATCGCATCCCGCATAGCATATCATCTTTGCATCGTGTTGCTTGAGTTTGCACGTGGTTGATTGTATCCTTGTTGCTTGTTTGTCTTGTTTGGGTAGAGCCGGGAGACGAGTTCGCTAACGAGGAGCCCGTTGAGTTTGCTTTCGAGGATCCAGTCAACTCTGACAACTGTGCAGGCAAGATGATCATACCCTCGAAATCACTACTATCTTTGCTATGCTAGTTTGCTCGCTCTTTTGCTATGCCATTGCTACGATGCCTACCACTTGCTGGCAAGCCTCCCAAATTGCCATGTCAAACCTCTAACCCACAATTGTCCTAGCAAACCGTTGATTGGCTATGTTACCGCTTTGCTCAGCCCCTCTTATAGCGTTGCTAGTTGCAGGTGAAGATTGGAGGCCGTTCCTTATTGGAACATCTTTTATTTACTTGTTGGGATATCATTATATTGCCATGTTATCTTAATGCTTCTATATACTTGGTAAAGGGTGGAAGGCTCGGCCTCTCGCCTAGTGTTTTGTTCCACTCTTGCCGCCCTAGTTTCCGTCATATTGGTGTTATGTTCCCAGATTTTGCGTTCCTTACGCGGTTGGGTTATAATGGGAACCCCTTGATAGTTCGCCTTGATTAAAGCTTTTCTAGCAATGCCCAACTTTGGTCTTACCATTTGCCACCTAGCCTTTTCTTTCCCTTGGGTTCTGCAGACTCAAGGGTCATCTTATTTTAACCCCCCCGGGCCAGTGCTCCTCTGAGTGTTGGTCCAAACTAGAGCCCCTTGCAGCGCCACCTCGGGGAAACTCGAGGGCTGGTTTTAGTTGTACGGATTGCTTATCTGAGTGTGTCCTGAGAAAGAGATATGTGCAGCTCTTATCGGGATTTGTCGGCACATTCGGGCGGTGTTGCTGGTCTTGTTTTAACCTGTCGAAGTGTCTTGAGTTACCAAGATACCGAGTCTGATCGGAATGTCTTGGGAGGAGGTCTATTCCTTCGTTGACCGTGAGAGCTTGTCATGGGCTAAGTTGGGACTCCCCTGCAGGGATTGAACTTTTGAAAGCCGTGCCCGCGGTTATGGGAAGATGGGAATTTGTTAATGTCCGGTTGTAGATAACTTGAACCTTAACTTAATTAAAATGAATCAACAGAGTGTGTTGCCGTGATGGCCTCTTCTTGGCGGAGTCCGGGAAGTGGACGCGGTGTTGGAGTAATGTTTGCGCAGGTTGCTCTCTAGTTTCTCGCTCGTGTTTTGCCTTTTCTTCTCGCTCTCCTTTGCGAATAAGTTAGCCACCATACTTGCTAGTCGCTGGCTGCAGCTCCACTCATATTTTACCTTGCCATTCCTATAAGCTTAAATAGTTTTGATCGCGAGGGTGCGAGATTGCTGAGTCCCTGTGGCTCACAGATTACTATATCCCCAGATGCAGCGCCTGATGATTCCGCTCCGGGAGACGCGTGCGAGCTCAAGTGGGAGTTTGACGAAGACTCTCAACGATACTATGTTTCCTTTCCCAACGATCAGTAGTGGTGCCCAGTTGGGGGTGAACGGGACCGTTGTCGCATGTTGGGTTCTCTTTTATTTTGGCGCCATAGTCGGGCCTTGAGTGTATGGATGATGTAATGTTATTTATGTACTTGATTGACGTGGCGAGTGTAAGCCAACTATGTTATCTCCCCTTTTATTATTATTACATGGGATGTTGTGAAGATTGCCTAACTTGCGACGTATGCCTTCAATGCGATTATGTCTCTAAGTCGTGCCTCGACACGTGGGAGCTATAGTCGCATCGAGGGTGTGACAAGTTGGTATCAGAGCCTTCCCCGACCTTAGGAGCCCCATTGCTTGATCGTTATTAGCGGACGAGTTGTGTCTAGAAAAATATTTTGAGTCATTTAGGAATTATATATCGGAGAGTTTAGGAATTCTTTTTACTTCCCAGTCTCCTCATCGCTCTGGTAAGGCATCCTGACGTAGAGTTTTGACTCTTCTCTTCTCAAATTTCACTAAATTTTTTTAGGATCACGCGGGTATCTTAGAATCGTTCCGATGGTTTTATGATGAGAACATTGACTTGGTGCCTCCTGTCAGGGGTTTAGTGGAAGTGTCCCGGGGAGTTGAGCTCTGAGGTGTTGTCATCATAATTTTATCGTTATAGTTCTGGAATACCTGAGTCTAGTACGCCGACATCAAAAAATCTCTTTTATGCAGTTCGTTGGTGAGATAACCTCGACGCCACCTAGTACTGGGGCGGGAGTTCGGGAGTATCGCCATAACTTGTATAACGGATGCTTTTCGAAGGTTGAGGTAGATGGTTTCCGAAGGTTTCTTGGTGATGTGTTGAAGGATGGATACAGCTGGATGTAGGATTTGCTAGTTTGGGTGAGATATTATGCTTCCCCTGTATCCCCAACACCTGATTGCATAACTAGAAAAATTCGGGAGTTTCATAGGTGGGAATTCTAGTAGCTCTAGTTCTTCTTCCACGGATATTGGTTTGAGATTGGGATTTCTTACCGATTATTCGTTCTGGATCCGTACCTTGTTGATTTATTTCTCTATCTTAATTCTACGTGGCTTCTCAATTTATGGATATGTGACCATTTCAAGAGGAATGCATTCGTTCATTTTGTTCGGATGTGAAGACTATATGTTGCAATTTTTATTCCGTTGGATTCAGCTTCAATTTTATCTGTCAATGTGCTAATGGTGGTCAACCTCTTCAGGATGGCTCCTCCAACGCGCACGACTCTGAATCCTGATCCGCCACCACCTCCACCTCCTCCAGAGGCATGGCAAGCTGTGATGGCCGCAACCAATGCAAACACACAGCTGATCATGCAAATTCTTCAAGAGCACAATCAAGGCAGTCAAGGGAATCAAGGCAGCAATCAGAGTCACTTTGCTACACTCAACCAGTTCCTTGCTAATGGGCCTAAGACTTTCAGCAATTGTGTTGAGGCAACCGATGCTGACGATTGTCTTGTGGATCTGTGTAAGCATTTCGAGTGCAGTAACGTCAGGCCTGAGGACTTTGTTAAGTTCGCTTCCTTCCAACTCAAAGATCAAGCTGCAGAATGGTTCCAGCAGTACAAGGACTCCAGGGGTGGACGTGTTATCACTTGGGATGATTTCCGTCAAGATTTCCGAGCTCATCATATTCCCCAGAGCGTGGTTGAAAGCAAGCGTGAGGAATTCCGCAATCTGAAGCAAGGCTCTTTGTCTGTCTATGACTACAACAAGTTGTTCCAGAAGCTCGCCCACTTTGCCAAGCAGGACGTCCCTGATGAGAAGAGCATGATATATCAGTTCAGGGGTGGTCTCAGAGAAGAAATTCAGCTAGCTCTTGTCCTCTTTGAGCCCTTGAGGTACGATGAGTTCTACAACATGGCACTGAAGCAAGAGGCTGCTCAGTTGAGGTGTGATGCTTCCAAGAAGCGAGCCAGAGATGTTACTCCTTCTTCCTCTACTCAAGTGGCCAAGCATCAGAAGTATTGGCTTCCTCCTCCTCCGTTTCGTCAGTCGTATCAGCAGAAGAGCAAAGGTGGCAGTGGTTCTTCCCACCCACCCAACCCTAGCTTTCAGAACAAGACTTCGTCTCAAGCTCCAAGATCGAGTGCTCCGTATCACCGTCTGCTTTCAGAGGTCACGTGCAACAAGTGCCAACAGAAGGATCACTATGCCAACAAGTGTCTCAACCAGAGGCGTCTTCCTCCTCCTCCTCCTGTCAGATCGGCAAGTACAACTATGGTCAAGCATAACCTCAAGCATGCCAAGGTCAATTTGATGAATGCAGCTCAGGCAAAGGACTCGTCAGATGTGATCATGGGTAACCTTCCTGTTAATGATATTCCTGCAAAAGTTCTTTTTGACACTGGTACATCACATTGTTTCATCTCGAGACCTTTTGCATCTAAACATGATTTTGTTACTCAAGTGTTGCCGAAGCCGTTGGCTATCGTCTCTCTAGCCCGTCAAATGACATCTCGAGTATGCGTTCCGGATGTGACTATAACTTTGGGTGACTATAAGTTCTTGTCCTCTCCAAATGTTCTTGGTGACTCGGATATTGATCTTATTCT
Organism: Triticum dicoccoides; assembly: GCF_002162155.2. Taxonomy (NCBI): domain Eukaryota; kingdom Viridiplantae; phylum Streptophyta; class Magnoliopsida; order Poales; family Poaceae; genus Triticum; species Triticum dicoccoides. The sequence continues at coordinate 45,708,071 of NC_041386.1, forward strand.
CGGAATGGATTGGCTTTCTAAGCACAAGGCTCAGCTTGATTGCGCAGCCAGGCAGATTCAATTGACTCATTCATCTGAGGATGTAATTGTCTTTGCCGCTCGGGATGATTCTATCCGTCTGTTTCTCTCAATGAGAAGGGTGAATTGGATGCCATCTCTCAAATTCCAGTCGTTTGCGAATATCAAGACGTCTTTCCAGAAGAGCTCCCAGGAATGCCTCCGCATCCGCCAGTTGAATTCGTTATTGATCTTGAGCCTGGCACGGAACCTGTGTGCAAACGTCCTTACAAGCTCGGACCTGAAGAGTTGAAGGAGCTGAAGAAGCAACTCGATATGCAAGAGAAAATGGGTCTCATCCGGCCTAGTTCTTCTCCGTGGGGTTGTGGTGTTCTTTTTGTGAAGAAGAAGGATGGAACGGACCAACTTTGTGTTGATTACCGTCCAGTGAACAAGAAGACCATCAAGAACAAATACCCACTTCCCAACATCAATGAGCTGTTCGAACAACTCAAAGGTGCTCAAGTATTCTCCAAGCTTGATCTCCGTATGGGCTATCACCAGATTCGCATTCGTGAAGAAGATATTCCCAAGACAGCATTCAGAACAAGCTTTGGTTCATATGAATACACTGTCATGTCTTTTGGCCTCGCCAACACTCCTCTGACGTTCTCTCGCATGATGAACTTCATCTTCAACGCCTACACCAATGACTTCGTTTTGGTCTATCTCGACGACATTCTGGTTTTCTCGAAGAACAAGGAAGATCATGCCAAGCACTTGCGTTTGGTTCTCGATAAGTTCAGGGAACATCAGTTCTACGCCAAGTTGTCCAAGTGTGAATTTTGGCTTGATGAGGTTCTTTATCTTGTTCATATCATCTCTGCCAAGGGCATTGCCGTGAATCCTGAGAAGGTGTCTGCAATTGTGAATTGGGAACCTCCTCAGAACGTGAAGCAACTCCGTAGTTTTCTCGGTCTCGCAAGCTATTGCCGAAGATTCATTGAAAACTTTTCTAAGATCGCGAAGCCTCTCTCTAATCTTCTCCAGAAGCACGTCAAGTACGTTTGGTCTCCAAAGTGTGACATTGCTTTCAACACTTTGAAAGAGAAATTGATCACTGCTCCAGTTCTGACTCCACCTGATGAATCCAAGCCGTACGAGGTCTTTTGTGATGCCTCTCTCCAAGGTCTTGGCGCAGTATTGATGCAAGGGAAGAAAGTTGTTGCTTATACATCTCGCCAGTTGAAGCCTAATGAGAAGAACTACCCCACTCATGATCTCGAGTTGGCGGCAGTTGTGCATGCTCTTTTGACTTGGAGACATCTTCTATTGGGAAGAAAAGTGGACATTTTCACTGATCACAAGAGTCTCAAGTACATCTTCACTCAGCCTAATCTCAACCTCAGGCAAACGCGTTGGGTCGAAATGATTCAAGAGTATAATCCGAGTATTGAGTATACTCCAGGCAAGGCCAATGTGATTGCTGACGCTTTGAGCAGGAAAGCTTACTGCAACAGTCTGATTCTCAAGCCTTATCAACCCGAGCTTTGTGAAGCTTTCCGCAAACTTAATCTGCAAGTTGTTCCTCAAGGTTTCCTCGCCAACCTTCAAGTCTCTCCTACCTTGGAACACCAGATTCGCCAAGCCCAGCTTCTTGATGCTATGGTGAAAAAGGTGAAGATTGAGATTGCCAAGAGTCAGTCCAAGTACAAGTGCTACCGCCTTGATGACAAGGACACTCTCTTCTTTGAGGATTGTGTTGTTATTCTCAAAGGTGACCTCCGTAAAGCGATCATGAACGAGGCTCACAATTCTCTCCTCTCCATCCACCCTGGGAGCACGGAGATGTATCAGGACCTTAAGCAAGCCTATTGATGGACTCGAATGAAGCGCGAGATTGCTCAATTCGTGAATGAATGTGATGTCTGCAGAAGAGTGAAGGCAGAACACCAAAGGCCAGCTGGTCTCCTCCAACCTCTTGCCATTCCAGAATGGAAGTTTGACCACATTGAGATGGACTTCGTGACTGGGTTTCCAAAGTCCAAGCGTGGCAATGATGCTATATTCGTTGTCATCGACAAACTCACCAAAGTGGCTCACTTTCTGCCTATCAAAGAGTCGATAACTGCAGCTCAATTGGCGGAACTCTATACCTCTCGTATTGTCTCTCTGCACGGTATTCCTCAAGTGATCTCTTCAGACCGTGGCAGCATCTTTACCTCGAAGTTTTGGAATTCTTTTCAGAAGGCCATGGGCACTAACATCCGCTTCAGCACAGCTTTTCATCCTCAAACAAGTGGTCAAGTCGAGCGTGTCAACCAGATTCTTGAAGATATGCTCAAGGCTTGTGTGATCTCCTTCGGCATGAAGCGGGAGGATTGTGTTCCTTATGCTGAATTCTCCTACAACAACAGTTTTCAAGCAAGTTCGGGCAAGGCCCCTTTTGAAATTCTGTATGGTAGGAAGTGCCGTACCCCTCTCAACTGGTCTGAAACCGGTGAACGTCAGCTTTTGGGTAATGACTTAATCACAGAAGCATAAGAAATGTGCAAAGTCATTCGTGATAACCTCAAAGTAGCCCAATCCCGTCAGAAGAGCTACTATGATAGTAAGCACCGCGATTTGGCTTTCGAGATCGGAGATCATGTTTACCTCCGTGTCTCTCCTATGAAAGGTACTTGTCGCTTCGGTATCAAAGGGAAGCTTGCCCCCAGATATGTGGGACCTTTCAAGATTGTCAGCAAGAGAGGCGACCTCGCCTATCAACTCGAGCTTCCTTCAAACTTTGCAAATGTTCATGACGTGTTCCATGTCTCTCAGCTTCGGAAGTGCTTCAAGACTCCTGACCGCACCGTCAACTTCGAGGACATTGAGCTCCAAGATCTCTCTTATCGTGAGCACCCAGTTGCTATTCTTGAAGAGACTGAACGCAAGACTCGCAACAAGTCAATCAAATTTCTCAAAGTCAAGTGGTCACACCATTCCGACCATGAAGCTACCTGGGAACGCGAGGATCACCTCCGTTCTGAGTACCCGGCGTTCTTTCAGTCCTAGATCTCGGGACGAGATCCTTTCGTAGTGGTGGAGTGTTGTAACACCCCGGATGTAACTTTCCCAATTTGTACTCCAACTCTTGCCGTTTCCGGCATTAAGTTATATTTATTTCCTCGGGTTCGGGTTTTGCCTCCGTGTGTTGTTGTCATTGTCATGCATCTCATATCATGTCATCATGTGCATTGCATTTGCATACGTGTTCGTCTCATGCATTCGAGCATTTTCCCCGTTGTCCGTTTTGCATTCCGGCGCTTCGTTCTCCTCCGGTGGTCATGTCTAGCTTTCTTTCATGTGTGGGGATTAAACATTTCCGGATTGGACCGAGATTTGCCAAGCAGCCTTGGTTTACTACCGGTAGACCGCCTGTCAAGTTTCGTGTCATTTGGACTTCGTTTGATACTCCAACGGTTAACCGAGGGACCGAAAAGGCCTCGTGTGTGTTGCAGCCCAACACCCCTCCAATTTGGCCCAAAAACCCACCAAACTCTGCTCCATGTCCTAGAGCGTTCGATCACGATCGCGTGACCGAAAACCGCACCTCATTTGGACTCTCCTAGCTCCCTCTATGCCTATTTAAACACCCCATTCCAATTCGCGGATCCTCTCCCCCCTAACCCTAAAAAAATCCCAGATCCGCCGCTCCGGACGTGTCCGGGCGGAGCAGGACAACGTCCGCCGCCACCGCCGCCCAACCGCGTTGCGCCACCTGTCCCGCGTGGGACCGCTTCGCCGCCGACCGCGCCAGGCCCGCGAGGCCCACGCGCGGCCCTCCCTG
>NC_041386.1:45712551-45743726 GCF_002162155.2 Triticum dicoccoides
CCCCACCGACCGGACCCGCGCCTCCCCGCTGCTTCTTCGCTCGCCGGAGCCGGCAAGGCTCGCCGGCAATCCTCGAGCTCTGCGCGCCCCGATCCAGATCGGATCCGAGACGGCTACAGTAAACCCTAATTTTCGTGAGGTTTTTTTTTTTGCTAAGTCCTGAAATTCTTGATCCATATGCTCCTGTTCGCGGCTCCGCAACTTTGCATCCGTAGCTCTGATTTGGGCATATAGCATATTAAAATGTTCATCCCAGAGAGTACATCATTTCGTTCCATTGCATCATTTTCATTTGAGTTCATGTTGATGCCCGAAATGCCGTTAGAAGAGGGCTACTTGAGTTAATTGTCAGATCTGTTACTTCATTTAGCACTTTTGTCATTTTTGCCATGATTATTGTGTGCATGATATGCCCGTGAGTTCTTCATATGTTTTGTTAAGGGTTTTGTCATCTATCTAGAGGTGCAACCCATGTATTTTTAGGATGTGTGTGGTGACTTGTGCAAGCTTGCAAAGTGGTGCACTTGCTAATTCTGTTTTCAAGGACTTGGTGATTTCACTAAGTCCTGGGATTGTTTATCTCACGATGCCATATGTTCATATTGTTTCATAGTGATCCGTGCCTCTTTTGAGGATGATCAGTAAGGGAGTTTTGTTAATATTGTAGTGCTCTATCCATCCATGTCTTTATTTGCAATTATGGAGCACCCTAGCTTTAGTCAATCGAGGTCTACTTTTGCTTCGTTGTGAATCTGGGCAGATCGTCAACTTATTTGCGATTTTGCCGATGTTATTGTAGTTGTTCCGTGCATGCTATGCCATTGTTCTTGCCATGTCTAGCTTGCATTTTGTGCCTTCTTAAGGGATGTATACTTGTCTTGCCATGACTTGCACCGTCGTGAGTGCATCGAGCTCGTAAACATGCCTTCGTGAGTTACATTTCAGCATGCCCCAGTTTTCACTAAGTCTGAAAACTGATTATGTTTTTGATATGTTCGTGTGCTTGTTAGTATATTTTGTGATCCCTTTTGGCTCAAGGTAACTAAGGGATTTTTGTTAAGCTCTTTGAGTAGCTCCATGCCATGCTTTGCTTTGTCATGTTCGGGTCCTGTAGCATGTTGTTTTGTTGCTCCGAAGAGGGCTATATGATCTGAAATTCCAGACAAGTGTTAATTTCACTAAGTCTGAGATCTGTTTTACCATTTGCGTTTTTGCCATGCTTGTTTGAACCTGTTAATGGATGAATTGGCCGTAGCTTAGTGCTAGACTTTTGTTAAGCATCTTGTGTGCATCCCTGCCATGTATTTTGTTGTCATGTTTGATTGCTGTAGCATCTTCATCTCATTACATTTAGATGCATACTTGCTGTAAATCGCAGACCGGTGTCATTTTTGAATCGCTTGCCATTTCCAAACCGTAACTCAGATTCCGGCGTTCTTTATATAGTTTTCAAGCGATTTCATCTCATCTTTCAGGTGGCACCCTTGGAATTCCAAGTTGAGGCCAGGTTCATGCATTTCCTGTCATATCTTGCATTTTGCATCCCGCATCGCATCCCGCATAGCATATCATCTTTGCATCGTGTTGCTTGAGTTTGCACGTGGTTGATTGTATCCTTGTTGCTTGTTTGTATTGGTTGGGTAGAGCCGGGAGACGAGTTCGCTAACGAGGAGCCCGTTGAGTTTGCTTTCGAGGATCCAGTCAACTCTGACAACTGTGCAGGCAAGATGATCATACCCTCGAAATCACTACTATCTTTGCTATGCTAGTTTGCTCGCTCTTTTGCTATGCGATTGCTACGATGCCTAACACTTGCTTGTAAGCCTCCCAAATTGCCATGTCAAACCTCTAACCCACAATTGTTCTAGCAAACCGTTGATTGGCTATGTTACCGCTTTGCTCAGCCCCTCTTATAGCATTGCTAGTTGCAGGTGAAGATTGGAGGCCGTTCCTTATTGGAACATCTTTTATTTACTTGTTGGGATATCATTATATTGCCATGCTATCTTAATGCTTCTATATACTTGGTAAAGGGTGGAAGGCTCGGCCTCTCGCCTAGTGTTTTGTTCCACTCTTGCCGCCCTAGTTTCCGTCATATCGGTGTTATGTTCCCTGATTTTGCGTTCCTTACGCGGTTGGGTTATAATGGGAACCCGTTGATAGTTTGCCTTGATTAAAGCTTTTCCAGCAATGCCCAACTTTGGTCTTACCATTTGCCACCTAGCATTTTCTTTCCCTTGGGTTCTGCAGACTCAAGGGTCATCTTATTTTAACCCCCCCGGGCCAGTGCTCCTCTGAGTGTTGGTCCAAACTAGAGCCCCTTGCAGCGCCACCTCGGGGAAACTCGAGGGCTGGTTTTAGTTGTATGGATTGCTTATCTGAGTGTGCCCTGAGAAAGAGATATGTGCAGCTCCTATCGGGATTTGTCGGCACATTCGGGCGGTGTTGCTGGTCTTGTTTTAACCTGTCGAAGTGTCTTGAGTTACCGAGATACCGAGTCTGATCGGAATGTCTTGGGAGGAGGTCGATTCCTTCGTTGACCGTGAGAGCTTGTCATGGGCTAAGTTGGGACTCCCCTGCAGGGATTGAACTTTCGAAAGCTGTGCCCGCGGTTATGGGCAGATGGGAATTTGTTAATGTCCGGTTGTAGATAACTTGAACCTTAACTTAATTAAAATGATCAACCGAGTGTGTTACCGTGATGGCCTCTTCTCGGCGGAGTCCGGGAAGTGGACGCGGTGTTGGAGTAATGTTTGCGCAGGTTGCTCTCTAGTTTCTCGCTCATGCTTTGCCTCCTCTTCTCGCTCTCCTTTGCGAATAAGTTAGCCACCATACTTGCTAGTCGCTGGCTGCAGCTCCACTCATATTTTACCTTGCCATTCCTATAAGCTTAAATAGTTTTGATCGCGAGGGTGCGAGATTGCTGAGTCCCTGTGGCTCACAGATTACTATATCCCCAGATGCAGGGCCTGATGATTCCGCTCCGAGAGACGCGTGTGAGATCAAGTGGGAGTTTGACGAAGACTCTCAACGATACTATGTTTCCTTTCCCGACGATCAGTAGTGGTGCCCAGTTCGGGGTGAACGGGACCGTTGTCGCATGTTGGGTTCTCTTTTATATTGGCTCCGTAGTCGGGCCTTGAGTGTATGGATGATGTAATGTTATTTATGTACTTGATTGATGTGGCGAGTGTAAGCCAACTATGTTATCTCCCCTTTTATTATTATTACATGGGATGTTGTGAAGATTGCCTAACTTGCGACGTATGCCTTCAATGCGATTATGTCTCTAAGTCGTGCCTCGACACGTGGGAGCTATAGTCGCATCGAGGGTGTGACAAAACCCCTACAACGTCGTCTGTGGATGTTGTGAACACCTGACAGACACATTCTGATGACTACCTGATAGTTTAGTGCACCATACTTTACGGCTTAGAATTGGGATTCCAATGACATTTTGAACGCCATAGAACATATGAGATGTTCCAAGAGCTGAAATTGGGATTTCAGGCTCATGCCCTTGTTGAGAGGTGTGAGACCTCTGACAAGTTCTTTTGCCAACAAGATGGAGGAGAATAGCTCAGCTAGTGAGCATGTGCTTAGAATGTCTGGGTGCTACAATCACTTAAATCAAGTGGGAGTTAAACTTACAGATAAGATAGTGATTGATAGAGTTCTCTAGCCACTATCACTAAGCTACTAGATCTTCGTGATGAACTATGACATGCAAGGGATGGAGTTGATCCCGGAGCTGTTCGCGGTGCTTAAGACCGCAAAAGGTAGAAATCAAGAAGGAGCATCAAGTGTTGATGGTTTGACAAGACCACCGGTTTCAAGAAGGGCAAGGGCTAGAAGGGAAACTTCATGGATGGCAAACCAGTTGCCGCTCCAGTGAAGGAACCCAAGGTTGAACCCAAACCCGAGACTGAGTGCTTCTATTGTAAGGGGAACGGTCACTGGTAGCAGAATTACCCCCAAATGCATGGTAGATAAGAAGGCTGGGAACTTCAACAAAGTATATACGTGTTATTAATGTGTACCTCACTAGTACTCCTGGTAGCACCTGGGTATTGGATACCAGTTCAGTTACTATTATTGGTGACTTGAAGCAAAAGCTACGGACTAAACGGAGTCTGGCTAAGGGTGAGGTGACGATATGTGTTGGAAGTGTTTCCAAAGTTGATGAGATCACCATCGCATACTCCATCTGCCTTCGGGATTAGTATTGAACCTAGATAAATGTTATCAGGTGTCTACGTTGAGCATGAATATGATTAGATCATGTTCATTGCAATATGGTTATTCATTTAAATTAGAGAATAATGGTTACTCTGTTTACATGAATGATACCTTTCATGGTCATGCACCCTATGTGAATGGTTCATTGAATCTCGGTCGTGGTAATATGCATGTTCACGCCAAAAGATGTAGAGTTAATAATGATAGTACCACTTTCTTGTGGCACTGCCGCTTAGGTCATATTGGCGTAAGATGCATGAAGAAACTCCATGTCGATGGATGTTTGGAGTCACTTGATTTTGAATCGCTTGACACATGTGAGCCATGCCGCATGGGCAGGATGACTAAGACCCCGCTTTCAGGTACAATGAAACGGGCAAGTGACTTGTTGGAAATCATGCATGCTGATGCGTGTGATCCAATGAGAATTGAAGCGTGCGGTGGATATCGCTATTTTCTCATCTTCACTGACGATTTGGGTAGATATAGGCATATCTACTTAATGAAGCACAAGTCTGAAACGTTTGAAAAGTTCAAGCGATATCAGAGTGAAGTTAAGAATCATCATAACAATAAGATCATGTTCCTACAATCTGATCAAAAGGGGATTTTCTGAGTTATGAGTTTGGCAATCACTTAAGACATTGTGGAATTGTTTCACAGTTGAAGCCACCTGGAACACCACAAGGTAATGGTGTGTCCGGACGTCGTAATCAAACACTATGAGATATGGTGCGATCTATGATGTCTCTTATCAATCTACCGTTTTCATTTTGAGGTTATGCGTTAGAGACAGCTGCATTCACTTTAGATAGGACACCATCTAAGTCCGTTGAGACGACGTCGTATGAACATTGGTTTGGCAAGAAATCAAAGTTGTCGTTTCTTAATGTTTGGGCTGCGATGCTTAAGGCTTCAGCCGGAGAAGCTCGAACCCAAAGCAGATAAACACATCTTCATAGGATACCCAAAGGTGACAGTTGGGTACACCTTCTATCTCAGATCCGAGGGCAAATTGTTTGTCACTAAGAACGGGTCCTTTCTCGAGAAGGAGTTTCTCTCGAAAGAATTGAGTGGGAGGAAGATAGAACTTGATGAGGTTGTCGAACCTTTACTTCAACCAGAGAGTGATGCAACACAGAAAGATGTTTTCTATGGCGCCTACATCTGTTGAAGAGGAAGTTAATGATAGTGATCATGAAGCTTCGGATCAAGTTGCTATCGAACTTCGTAGGTCGACAAGGATATGTACTACTCCTGAGTGGTACGGTAATCTTGTCTTAGATATCATGTTGTTAGACAACAATGAACCTACGAGCTATGGAGAAGCGATGGTGGGCCTGTATTCCGACAAATGGTTAGAAGCCATGAAATCCGAGATAGGATCCATATATCAGAACAAAGTATGGACTTTGGTGGACTTGCCCGATGATCGGCAAGCCATTGAGATAAATGGATCTTTAAGAAGAAGATGGACGTGGGCGGTAATGTTACCGTCTATGAAGCTCGACTTGTGGGAAAGAGTCTTTTCACAAGTTCAAGGAGTTAACTATGATGAGAATTTCTCACCCGTAGCGATGCTTAAGTCCGTCGGAATCATGTTAGCATTAGCTGTATTTTTCGATTATGAAATCTTACAGATGGATGTCAAAACAAGTTTTCTTACCAGTTTTCGTAAGAAAAGGTTGTATGTGATACAATAAAAGGTTTTGTCGATCCTAAGGATGCTAAAAGGTATGCTAGCTCCAGAAATCCTTCTATGGACTAGAGCAAGCATCTCGGAGTCAGAATACATGCTTTGATAGAGTGATCAAAGCTTTTAGGTTTATACAATGTTTGATAGAAACTTGTATTTCTGATAAGTATATGTGGATGACATATTGTAGATCCGAAATAATGTAGAATTTCTGGAAAGCATAAACGGTTGTTTCAAGAGTGTTTTTCAAAGGAAGACCTGGATAAAGCTGCTTACATATTGGGCATAAAGATCTATAGAAATAGATCAAGACGCCTGATGATACTTTCAAAGAACACACACCTTGACATGTTTTTGAAGGAGTTCAAAATAGATCAGTCAAAGAAGGGGTTCTTACCTGAGTTGTAAGGTGTGAAGTTGAGTAAGACTCAAAGCTTGACCATGGCAGAAGAAAGAGGAAGGACGAAGGTCGTCCCCTATGCTCTTGTCATAGGCTCTATACGGTATGCCATGCTGAGTACCGCACCAGATGTGTGCCTTGCCACATGTCTGGCAAGAGGGTACAAAGGTGATCTAGGAGTGGATCACCAGATAGCAGTCAAAATTATCCTTAGAGGAATAAGGAAATGTTTCTCGGTTATGGAGGTGATAAAGAGTTTGACATAAAGAGTTACGTCGATGCAAGCTTGACACCTATCCGGATAGCTCTGAGTAGAGATACCGGATATGTATAATGGAGCAACAATTTGGAATAGCTCCAAGTGGAACGTGGTAGCAGCATCTACGATATGACATAAAGTTTTGCGAAATACATAGGGATCTGAATATGGCAAGACCCGTTGACTACAACCTCTCTCACAAGCATAACATGATCAAACCCAGAACTCTTTCAGTGTTTATCACATAGTGATGTGAACTAGATCATTGAGTCTAGTAGACTCTTGGATGTTGGTCACATGGCGATGTGACCTGTGAGTGTTAATCACATGGCGATGTGAACTAGATTATTGACTCTAGTGCAAGTGGGAGACTGTTGGAAATATGCCCTAGAGGCAATAATAAATTAGTTATTATATCATATTTCATTGTTCATGATAATCGTTTATTATCCATGCTAGAATTGTATTGATAGGAAACTCAGATACATGTGTGGATACATAGACAACACCATGTCCCTAGTAAGCCTCTAGTTGACTAGCTCGTTGATCAATAGATGGTTACAGTTTCCTGACCATGGACATTGGATGTCGTTGATAACGGGATCACATCATTAGGAGAATGATGTGATGGACAAGACCCAATCCTAAGCCTAGCACAAGATCGTGTAGTTCGTATGCTAAAGCTTTTCTAATGTCAAGTATCATTTCCTTAGACCATGAGATTGTGCAACTCTCGGATACCGTAGGAGTGCTTTGGGTGTGCCAAACGTCACAACGTAACTGGGTGGCTATGAAGGTACACTACAGGTATCTCCGAAAGTGTCTGTTGGGTTGGCACGAATCGAGACTGGGATTTGTCACTCCATGTAAACGGAGAGGTATCTCTGGGTCCACATGGTAGGACATCATCATAATGTGCACAATGTGACCAAGGAGTTGATCACGGGATGATGTGTTACGGAACGAGTAAAGAGACTTGCCGGTAACGAGATTGAACAAGGTATCGGAATACCTACGATCGAATCTCGGGCAAGTACAATACCGCTTGAGAAAGGGAATTGAATACGGGATTGATTGAATCCTCGACATCGTGGTTCATCCGATGAGATCATCGTGGAACATGTGGGAGCCAACATGGGTATCCAGATCCCGCTGTTGGTTATTGGCTGGAGAGTTGTCTCGGTCATGTCTGCATGGTTCCCGAACCCGTAGGGTCTACACACTTAAGGTTCGATGATGCTAGGGTTATAGGGAAAGTATGTACGTGGTCACCAAATGTTGTTCGGAGTCCCGGATGAGATCCCAGACGTCGCGAGGAGTTCCGGAATGGTCCGGAGGTAAAGATTTATATATGGGAAGTCATCATACGGTCACCGGAATAATTCGGGGGGTTACCGGTATTGTACCGGGACCACTGGAGGGGTTCCGGGGGTCCATCGGGAGGGTCCACCTGCCCCGGAGGGCCCTATGGGCTGTGTGTGGAGAGGGACCAGCCCCTTAGTGGGCTGGGCGCCTCCCCCCTAGGGTCCATGCGCCTAGGGTTTGGGGGAACCCTAAAGGGGGGGCGCCCCCTTGCCTTGGGGGTCAAGGCAACCCCCCTGGCCGCCGCCCCCTCCTCAGATTGGATCTGAGGGGGCCGGCCCCCCTCTCCCTTTCCCCTATATATATGTGGGGGGTGGGAGGGCAGCCGCACCCCAAGTTCTAGCGCAGCCCTCCCCCTCTCCCAAGTCCTCCTATTCTCCCGCAGGTGCTTGGCGAAGCCCTGCAGGATTGCCACGCTCCTCCTTCACCACCATGCCGTCGTGCTGCTGCTGGATGGAGTCTTCCCCAACCTCTCCTTCTCCCCTTGCTGGATCGAGGCGTAGGAGACGTCACCGGGCTGCACGTGTGTTGAACACGGAGGCGCCGTGGTTCGGCGCTTAGATCGGAATCAACCGCGATCTGAATCGCTACGAGTACAACTCCTTCATCCGCGTTCTTGCAACGCTTCCGCTTAGCGATCTACAAGGGTATGTAGATGCACTCTCCTTCCCCTCGTTGCTATATTACTCCATAGATTGATCTTGGTGATGCGTTGAAAATTTTAAATTTCTGCTACGATCCCCAACAAGAGCCGCCGTGGAGATGTCGCCCGCGGCGCCGGCTTCAAGGTAGCCGCTCCATGGGGGTGTGAGATGGAGCACCATCGGCGGTGGGAGGTCGAGTTAAGGAGAAGGTGCGATGCGATGAGTGTACAACCTCTTTGGTGGCGCCGAGTAGGCCTCGGCTTTGTCTGAGGTGTCGGTGAGGATGCTGTGGTTCTGGTGGAGCAGGTTAAGGCGGCGCTGTGGGGATGGAGTAGCCGCGATAGATGAGGCGATCGTCGGAGCAGCTCCTTGGAGGTGGAGGACGGGGCGGCTGAACCGGCGGGACAGCGAGATGGACGACGGATCCTCATCCGGGGAGGTGGACGAGGGACGTCGAGCTGTTGCGGTGGACGACGTCGTCGGGGAAGAGGCTCCGGCTGGGCAGCGGTGACATGGCGGATGGAGGAGGGTGGGGTTTCTCGGCTGGAGCGGAGATGTTATGGCGGCCTGGGATTTCGAATGGCGAAAAGGGGGCAATGGGATGGGGTGAAGCATGACTTAGGAACGCGCTTGTCCAAAATGTAGGGTGTGTTACAAAAGTACCTCCCACCGATTTGAACTAGCGGCCCTTTCGGCTCAGGGTTAGAAGGGGGATTTCGCGTGTCGGGATTTGGCAGCTGGAGGGAGTTTTCACGCGTGTTGTAATTTCGGGATAGCAAGGCGCGGGTTGTGAAGGCACCAGTTTTGGGAGCACAATATCTGAATTTTCGGGATATAACAAGACGCGGGTTGAATTTTAGGGACAAGCCTAACGTGTAGTAATATTGTACTTGTACGTACCAAATCAATTCGCACTTCCCTCAACCAAAAAGAAAACGAAAAAAATAAAACTATTCACACCACACAAAGAGAGAGTCTTGCCCCGTCTTACTATACAAATGCTATTCAAAGCTACTCCCTCCTTCCATCTATATAGGGCCTAATGCGTTTTTCGATACTAACTTTGACCAAATATTAGAGCAATGATATATGACATGCAACTTACACAAAGCACACCATTAAATTCGTCTGTGAAAGGTTCTTTCAATGATATAATTTTCACATTGTGCATGTCATGTACTATTAATCTTGTCAATAGTCAAAGGCGGTCTTAAAAATCTCATTACGCCCTATATAGATGGAAGGAGGGAGTATGAATCCATGTTATGTCCGGTTAAAATTTTTCGCTTGCTGTATAATGCATGTAACCTACTCATACCAACATTTTAGTGCATTCCAAATGTCTATACTACCACTGCAATTCGAACTAAATTTGAATTCGTTTCTCTATTTCAATAAGAAACTACGATTGAGGGAGTCCTGGATTAGGGGGTATCCAGACAGCTGGACTATAACCTTTGGCCGGACTGTTGGACTATGAAGATACAAGATTGAAGACTTCGTCCCGTGTCCGGATGGGACTCTCCTTGGTGTGGAAGGCAAGCTTGGCAATACGGATATGTAGATCTCCTCCTTTGTAACCGACCTTGTGTAACCCTAACCCTCTCCGGTGTCTATATAAACCGGAGGGTTTTAGTCCGTAGGACAACATACAATCATACCATAGGCTAGCTTCTAGGGTTTAGCCTCTCCAATCTCGTGGTAGATTAACTCTTGTAATACACATATCATCAAGCATAAATCAAGCAGGACGTAGGGTTTTACCTCCATCAAGAGGGCCCGAACCTGGGTAAAACAACGTGTTCCCTTCCTCCTGTTACCATCCGCCTTAGACGCACAGTTCGGGACCCCCTACCCGAGATCCGCCGGTTTTGACACCGACATTGGTGCTTTCATTGAGAGTTCCTCTGTGTCGTTGCCGTTAGGCTTGATGGCTCCTTCTATCATCGATAGCGATGTAGTCCAAGGTGATACTTTTCTCCCCGGACAGATCTTTGTGTTCGGCGGCTTCACACTGCGGGCCAACTCGCTTGGCCATATGGAGCAGATAAAAAGCTACGCCCCTGACCATCAGGTCAGGTTTGGAAGCTTAAATTACGCGGCCGATATCCGCGGAGACATGATCTTTGACAGATTTGAGCCCCTGCCTTGTGCGCCACGTGGTCACGATGAGTATGATTTAGCTCTACCATCGGACCGTATTCAGGAGATCGCACCGGCAGCCGCTCCGAGCCTCAATTCGGAGCCAGTTGCGCCATCCATGGATGGGTGGATAGACCCCGTCATGAAGCTCGTATCCTTAGCGGCGATCGAGCCGAATATCGAGCTGACCCTTCACGAGAGCCGTGTTGCCAAACTACCGGATCCTTCCCCGGCCACGGACTCCGAACCGCCTGCGCCCGTGCCTATCAAATCTAACTGGGCGCCAATCATGGAGTTCACCTCCGCGGATATCTTTCAGCACTCGCCCTTCGGCGACATACTAAATTCATTAAAGTCTCTCTCCTTGTCAGGAGAGTCCTGGCCGAACTATGTCCGGCAGGATTGGGATGCGGATGACGAAGAAATTCGCCGCCCACCCACCACCCACTTAGTAGCCACTGTCGACGACTTAACCGACATGCTCGACTTCGACTCCGAAGACATCGATGGTATGGACGATGATGCAGGAGACGAACAGGAACCACTGCCCACAGGGCACTGGACGCCCACTTCATCACATGACATATACATGGTGGACACACCAAAAGAAAACGACGACGAGGAACGGAAGGACACAATGAAGGGTTGTCCCCTCGAGAAGCAGTCAAAGCGGCGGCGTAAGCGCCGCTCCAAATCCCGCCTCGGCAGAAACAACGATCATATAGACCCAGCGTTAGAGCAGGGTGAACCATCGCCGGACCACGGCAACACGGAGAATCAAACCGATCAACCCGACTCTGTCAAAGATAATAGTCTGGACGACATCACACCGGACAGACACCCGGAGCAACAGAATGCCCGTCAAAGGCTTGTTGCCACCGCGAGGAGTCTAAAAAGCAGAAGCAAAGGCTCAAGGCTGCGCAAGATGGAGTAAAGTACTCAACACAACAGCGAAGTACGGTGGTAATCGCCCCACCAAGAGCTACCCGAAGCGGAAGTTGCTACCTGAATTCGATCAGGAGGCCTTAGATCCCCCACAACCAAAAATTAAAACGGCCATCTGGCCGGATAGATGACCTCATGGCCAACATAGAGCGGCAAACAACACCACACATAAGCCAATACACGATCCACGCAAGGGCTCACATCAAAAGGACGGCGCAACAAGATCCATCTATGGACCACGCAAGCGCGCTCCAGCATACGATGCAACACAACAAACATCCGAACAATGCGGTACACCCAGATACAGGGGTGCCGCACACCCCCTATGTTTCACCGACGAGGTGCTGGACCATGAATTTCCAGAGGGATTCAAACCCGTAAACATAAAGGCATACGACGGAACAATAGACCCAAGGGTCTGGATCGAGGATTACATCCTCCATATCCATATGGCTCGAGGAGACGATCTCCACGCCATTAAATACTTATCCCTCAAGCTCAAAGGGCCAGCTCGGCACTAGCTTAAAAGCCTCCCCGAAAACAACATCGGAAGTTGGGGAGAGCTCGAAGAAGCTTTTCGGGCAAATTTTCAAGGGACTTATGTCCGACCACCGGATGCAGACGATTTGAGTCATATAACTCAACAACCCGGAGAGTCAGCCCGAAAGCTTTGGAATATGTTTCTTACTAAAAAGAACCAAATAGTCGACTGTCCAGACGCCGAAGCCTTAGTGGCTTTCAAATACAGCGTTCGTGACGAATGGCTTGCTAGACACCTCAGCCAAGAAAAGCCGCGAACAATGGCAGCATTAACAAGCCTCATGACCCGCTTTTGCACGGGCGAGGACAACTGGTTAGCCTGATGCAGCACCAGCGACCCAAATATATCCGAAGATAGGGATGGAAATGGGAAATCCCGACGCAGCAAAAATAAGCGCCGGAATAAAGAAGACAACCCGAAGAGCACGGCGGTAAATGCCGGATTCAGAAGCTCTCGGCCAGGTCAGCAAAAGCCGGTGTCTAAAGGCAGCAGAGACGAACTGTCCAGCCTAAACAAAATTCTGGACCAAATATGTTAGATCCATAGCACCCCTGGTAAACCCGCTAATCATACCCACAGAGAATGTTGGGTCTTCAAGCAGTCCGGCTAGCTCAACGCCGTACACAAGGGGGAGGATACACCAAGCGAAGACGAGGATGAGCCTCTCAAGCAAGACACTGGGGAACAAAAGAAATTTCCACCAGAAGTCAAAACAGTAAATGTGTTACACGTGATCAAGGGGAGAAACAAAGCGGCACTCCCAGAGAAATATGCCCAAGGGCCTTTCAGCGTGGAGTCCTGCCACTGGTCGTCTCAACCGATCACTTTCGACCATCGGGATTACTCAGCAAGTATCCGGCGTGCAGGATGGGCTGCCTTGGTATTAGACCCAATAATTGACGGATACCTCTTCACACGAGTCCCGATGGACGGCGGCAGCAGTCTAAACCTGATATATCAGGACACAATCCGCAAAATGGGGATAGACCCAACAAAAATTCACCACAGCAATACTACCTTTAGAGGAGTAACGCCAGCTCAAGGGCTCATTGCACGAGCTCCCTGCTACTAGAGGTTATATTCGGCTTCCTCGATAACTTCCATAGCGAAAATTTAACCTTCCACATTGCTCCGTTCCAAAGTGGCTATCAAGCACTACTCAGACGCAAAGCTTTCACTCGCTTCAACGCAATACCGCATTACGCTTCCCTCACACTTAAGATGCCCAGTCCATGTGGCATCATTACAGTAAGTGGAAATATTAAGCGATCCTTGCGCACCGAAGAGAGTGTGACTGCCTTGGCAGCCGCACACTAAAACGACCTCACCAACTAAAGCATTTGATAGGTCGTCAAGACCATGGACACGGTCATACGAGTCCGGTGCAGCTATATGTAATCCATACAGGTTCGACGACCACACCCCTGTTATTAAAACAAGGGGCTCCATGCGTGTAAACAAGTGGCAATTTTTGCTCATCTTGAATTGTACATGGTTTGTTTAATATAACCTACCTTTTTGCATGACAACTTTTCACCTAAGTTCCTCTCTTTTACAGATGACTATCGTGCTACACCCGTCCAGGATACGGCACAACGGAGACACAGGCGCAGATGTGCAGCAGGGACCCGTTCCAAGGATTCTCTTTAGATTAAGACCCTGTGTCAACCTTTTTTACTGTCTCTTGTTGATACACATCCCTCGGATTCTCAGTACAATTGAGAAGGATGCTGACGTCTTGGCATGTGGCCACGCCAAAACAATGCACGTACCTGGACACCAGGGGCTTCTTACAAAGGGCACTGTTTAGGCCCGGTTTACACCATAAAGACCGAATACCTTAGGGAGTGTTCGGCGTCGCGAGTTTGGCCTTATATGCATCAGCTCCGAATCATGTCTTTGGTAAAATGTTGGGTTTGCCCGGCTCCTGTGTTTTGCTGCCTTACGTTCCGCTCTATCGGCTAAGGCGGCACCAGGAGAACTACTGGGATTGTGCCCTGGTTCATCCGAACGAGCACCTCAGTAGAGAAAGCCGAAAACAGACTGTCATGATATAGCGCGAGACTGGTCAACCACTCGATGACCCATCGGAATCTTAGAATTCCCCCGCCTTAACGAAGGGCCGTTTCCCGGTCAGGCATGTACGCACCCCGAATTCGGGTGAGTGCGGAGCCACCAGGGGCTATATAGTAGCCCCACTGTCAAACTCCTATGGCTAAGTGAAAGTGTTGAAGCATTATAGTCTGGTTGCCTAGTTCGCTGCGCTATCACCTCCTTATTAGGACCAAGACATTGGGTTAAGTGTGAACACGCATCTTCTGCAAACACTCCCGCATTATATGTGTGGGGGCTGAAGCCGACGACTGCAATCTTTCAGGTTATATACATGTATACATAAACGGCCGCACAGGAGGCATCACAATACTTTTGGGCACAAGTAATTCAGCCTTGATAAATTTAATAAAACATTGTTTTTACAATGGGAATACATGTCACTCAAACATAATATTCTTCAAGCACTGGGCCTCTATCAAACGAGCACCCTCAAGAACTTCTTCAAAATAGTGCTCGGCAGCCACTCGGCCTATGGCCGAACCCTGCGCCGCAACAGTGGTAGCATCCATCTCCGCCCAGTATGCTTTGACACGGGCAAGGCCCATCCGCGAGCCCTCTATGCACGCCGACCTCTTCATCGCATTGATGCGCGACACCGCACCAAGGAACTGCTGCACCAGGCTAAAATAGCTGTTCGGCTTTGGCCTTTCCGGCCACAGCTGATCCACGACAGACCTCATGGCGAGTCCGGACAACCTATTGAGTTCGGCCCATTCGGCTAGCCGACCAGTCAATGGAAGCGGACGCTCTGGAACGTTAAACTGCAACCAGAACAGCGTGTCCACTTCATGATCCATTTGATCTCGGAAGTATTCGGTCGCATCGACCGCGCTCGCCGCCAAGTCCAGATATGCGTCTGCCGAACTCCACAGCCGATCCAGAGGGGCATACCACGGATCTTCGAACTTCCTCCGCAGCATAAAGGGCTTCCTAGCCACAATATCCTTGGCTTCACGCAGCTCCTCCTTCGCTCTCATAGCAGAGCGGGTGTCTTTGGTCGCCATCGTGGCCTTTTCAAGGTCCGTCGCCTTTGCTCGGTTTTCTTCTTCAAGGAACTGGCAATGGTCGGCAGTGTCTTTTAACTTTACAGCCATCTTGGCCATTTTCTCTTTGCTATCGCAATGCGCGGCCTTCTCGGCTCTCAACTCTTCGGCCGCCTTCAAAGCAGCCGCATTACTACTCCTTGCTTGTTCTTTGGCTCGGGCAAGTTCCGCCCGAAGGGTCTCCACGGTGGCAGCTCCATATGCAGTCACAACATATTAAAGATACTAGCATCACGCTGCTCTTCCTATGTGACATTCACCAGAAAACATCACTTACCCTGTGCCTCATCAAGCCGCTTGTTAACAAGCTCGATGTCGGCATCTGCCGCATCCAGTTGCCGCTTTAGTTCGGCAAACTCATTAGTCCGGCTAGCCACCGGAGCTTCCACCACCTGCACATAAAAGCGGTATGGTCATTACCAGGGACTACGATCCTCTGTTTGCCGCCATTCTTGGTGACAACCAGAGTCTCAGGGGCTACTACCTACACAGGGCACACCTAAAAATGTGCGGTACTATCACAAATGTATATCATTTTACGTACCTCAAAGCCCGTTAGTAGACTCATAAAGGCGTCATGCAACCTGCTTTAGGTGGATGAAATCCTCTCCATCACCGTGCCCATCAACATATGGTGTTCTTCCGAGATGGTCGCCCGCTTCAGCAGATCCCTCAGTGTGTCCGACCGCATACCAAACGGTGTCGGACTCTTTTGTTTACCCTCTTCAAGGGCCGGATACTGGGGACTTCGGGTGACCATAGGATTATCTTCTGGCCTCACCGGGCCCGGGGAGGCCCTCCATGATGACACCTTAAGGTCGCCCGCTTCTTGAGCGGGGGAGTCCGGGGAGGCGTTTCACTCTCCATCATCTCCGGAAGAAGATCCCCCGAAGATGAGTTCTGTTGAGAAGGGCTAAGATCCGAACTGCAAGATAAACGCTTCGGTTATTTTCCTTGGAAGTAAGGTATAATATCTTTACTATTAAGCATTTTTTATCACTTACGGCTCGTTAGAGGCCTGATCCCCGCGTGGACTTTGTGCGGCGAGAGCACCCTCCGAGGCAGGACCCTCTGGTGGAGACTTCTTCTCCCGTTTGGAAGCCTTGGTTTCCGGCTCTTCAGAGGCAGTCCTCTTCCTTCCCCGAAGCGAGAGAATGTCAGATTCTTCCCCTTGGTTATCCTCCTTCATGGAGGAACTTATTCCCTCGATGGGAATTGGTAGCGGTGGGGCCCGCTTTTGCCCTCATTATTCCCCCTTTATCTTCCTTCGAGGGCGCCAGGCAGGGCGCTAGCTCAAGCATCTTTTCCAGTACCAGATTGTCCAAATCTCAGGAAGGGGGGCCGAACACCGAATCATCTTCGCCTTTGTTAGCCAGTCCTGGTCAAAGAGCGATTTCTCGGAATGACGTCATGATAAATGAAAGACGTTGTGTTCGGCTAGAGGATTACTTACTTGGTCGGCGGTGCGGTTGCTGCTCAGGCCCACGTCCTCGGTAGTATCCGGACACTCTATTTGGGGTCCGAAGAATGATTTATACATCTCCTCATGCGTCAGGCCGAGGAAATTCTGAATAGTGCGCGGTCCTTCTGGGTTGAACTCCCACATGCGGAGGGGCCGATGTTTGCAAGGCTGGACTCGACGAACCAGCATGACTTGCACCACCGTAACCAGACTGAAATTTCCTTTGAAGAGATCTTGAATACGGCTCCGCAATATAGGCACGTCCTTGGTTGGACCCCAGCTCAGCCCTCTGCTAATCCATGACATCAGTTGTGGTGGAGGGCCCGAGCGGAAAGCGGGGGCAGCCACCCACTTGGCACTTCTGGGAGCTGTGATGTAAAACCACTCCCGTTGCCATAATCCGGACACCTCTAGAAAGGAACCCTTTGGCCATGGAGCTCCAGCGATCTTGCTTATTAATGCGCCTCTGCACGCTACATGCTGCCCCTTGACCATCTTCGGCTTCACGTCAAAGGTCTTGAGCCACAGGCCGAAGTGAGGGGTAATGCGGAGGAAGGCCTCACATATGACAATAAATGCCGAGATGTGGAGAAAGGAGTCCGGGGATAGATCGTGGAAATCTAGCCCGTAATAGAACATCAAACCCCTAACGAAGGGATCCAGAGTGAGGCCTAGACCTCGGAGGAAGTGGGAGATGAACACAACGTTCTCGTTGGGTTCGGGAGTAGGGATGACCTGCCTCGGGCAGGCAGCCGATGCGAAACCTCGGCGGTCAGGTATCTGGCCTCCCTCAACTTCTTGATATCTTCTTCCGTAACGGAGGAGGGCATCCATCGGCCTTGAAGGCTAGATCCGGACATGATTGAAGGTCCGAAGCACCTGACCTGGGCTTTGGGTGTTAGAACTCGAGGCGGGGGAAGGATTCGATTGAGCACGGGAGGGAAAAAAGTAAAAGCCTTGTCCCTTTATAAAGAGGGTGAATATCAAGCGTCCTCCTAGTGGCCATTTGGGACTTGCCTAAAATCTAGGAGTCCTAGGCACGGTTGGGTTACCCACAACCGTATTGATGAGAATCCCGTAATTAGGGGAACGCGATCTCTGCTTTGACAAGACGTGTCAAGAAACCGCCTCACGCTATGGGCATGGCTGGTTAAAGAAAAATGGTTCAAATAATCACCGGGCCATGGCATGATGTCATGTTGCCAAAACGTGTCAGCATATTAGATTTGTGGAAATATTATTCTCTCTACGGTGGTATGTGGAACTTATTTTGCAGGGTCGGACACTATCCTTGTATTCAAATTCTTCCGTGGTATATTCGGAGGAGGAACCCGCCTTGCAATGCCGAAGACAACATTGTGCGTCGGACTCATCGTCATTGAAGCCTGGTTCAGGGGCTACTGAGGGAGTCCTGGATTAGGGGGTATCCGGACAGCCGGACTATAACCTTTGGCCGGACTGTTGGACTATGAAGATACAAGATTGAAGACTTCGTCCCGTGTCCGGATGGGACTCTCCTTGGCGTGGAAGGCAAGCTTGGCAATACGGATATGTAGATCTCCTCCTTTGTAACCGACCTTGTGTAACCCTAACCCTCTCCGGTGTCTATATAAACCGGAGGGTTTTAGTCCGTAGGACAACATACAATCATACCATAGGCTAGCTTCTAGGGTGTAGCCTCTCCGATCTCGTGGTAGATCAACTCTTGTAATACTCATATCATCAAGAATAAATCAAGCAGGACGTAGGGTTTTACCTCCATCAAGAGGGCCCGAACCTGGGTAAAACATCATGTTCCCTGCCTCCTGTTACCATCTGCCTTAGATGCACAGTTCGGGACCCCCTACCCGAGATCCGCCGGTTTTGACACCGACAATGATCATGATTGTTGCCAACTTCAACCATCATAGTTTCCTTGCTATCCGCCAGATATAAATCAGACGACCTATAATGCAGGATGGCAGGCACACCATCATCAACAACTCTGTTTTTTTATAAGAGTAGAGATAAAATATATTAAATGTAGTATACCATGTTCATAATCACACCATGTGTATCACCGTTATATATATTCACACATCCGTCGGTTTGAAACACTATGATAAATTCTTCAAATATCCAAATTCACTTTTTATAATGAAGTATATATGATCTCTATTCGTCTTTTACACCCACACAACCCTCTTATATTTGTAGCTAGCGCTAACTTTCTCTTGTGCATGCACACGCCCGCATCCCTCTCACCCTCCCTCGGCATTCTCTAGCTCCATCGCGCAAATTCGTCTTTTCACTTTAGGTCGTTCACCCATGGTGTGTGTAGGCCCCCCAGTTCCTTCTTTATGGCACACATCGATCGATATGCCTCTCTAGCCAGGTGTGCCTAGCACAAACACAAGCTTCCCCTCTTCTCTTGTCACCATCCATGCCTCACTCCCACCACTCTTTTCATCGTTCTCGTACTCGCACACTCCCCCCTCGATATAGTATGCCTCTCGTACCACCTCCTACATGCATCCCTCTCTCTCTATCCTTCTCCTTGTGCTTCATTTGCTTCTAACACACACATGCATGTATACCGATCAATCTCCCAACATATACCTAGATCGACTTTAACTACCCCCCCATCGATCGACGTACCTCACAAGTTATGTCTCTCATTTATCTTACAAAGGGCGATTTATCTTCCTATGTAGTTACGTCTGCTTACCACAGCCACATCGTCCCCCCTCATCATTCGTGCATGCCTCCTGACCCGTCTCTCACACGCACATGCACAAACAACAAGCAGCCATCTCCTCTCTTATTGATATTGCGGGCGTGCCCTCCGTTTGTCTAGCAAGCCTATCCCACCATTTGTTAGAAGAAACTCCACTACCACCCCCTCCAACACTCTAGCTCTACCTCTCTCCCAACCTTATTCATCTCCTGCACATATGCATGGATGCCGATCGATCTCCCTTAATACATGAGGCAGACCGATCTCCTTAATACATGAGGTAGGCCTCTCTCCTCCTCCACACATATACCAGCCATCGTACCTCTATAGTTAATTGGGCCTCCCTCTTCCCCCACCACACACCGATAGTCGACCGCTGTAGGTAGGTATCCATGCCACAGAGACAAACTGCACATGTCCCATCTCACGTTCCAGTAGGCCAGCCACTCTATATCTTTGACGTGGGCACACACAAATTCGATGGCACTCTTTATCGATCGCGCGCGCGCACACACACACATCATCCCTCTCTTCGATTCTATGGACACCTCAAGCCGATGATACCTCCACTCTCTTCTCGTGGATCGCCCCCTCTATATATTTATGTTATATCCAGGACTCTATTTCACACACATTGCATATGTTAAATTTTTTGATTGACCCCCCCATAAAAAAAACTCTCAAGAACCCACACACTATATCTCTCTAGGTTTGTATCTCTCTCAAACAACCCCACGTAGGTGGTGTACATATACAAGAAGAGAATAGGTGCACCGTGCACGTACTCACGCTTCATGCCCAGCCACACCCGCGCGGGTACACGGTGGAGCTCATTTCTCCGCAGAAGCTGAATTTGTTTTTGAAACATCAAGTGGCCAGAGATTCAAAAACTTATTTGCCCATTAGTGACTTGTCAGGGCGGTGGATTTTAGTTTGTACGATAATACTGCATCCACCTAAAGTAACGAAAGTTCTTACATAAACTTCCTAGTAATTCCCTCTTCGTAGGTGCAACATTACTCCTAACATTTGTAATATCAGTTTGAAACTTGTAATATTGCCGTGTCCTATTCCTGCGTTTTCAAAATCCTGCAAATCAAACAGGTCCTGAGTTGGTGATGATGTTGTGCCTCCCATCTTTCACCAATAGCCGTCGGATCTAGATCTGACGCACACAAACCAAGCTTCTCCATTTTTGCAAAAAGATGCCCGCACTTGTTCCCTATTTACAAACAACTCCTTGTCTCTCACAATCAGCCTCATCTCCTCCCCACCACATCTAGGAGTAGAAGGCCGTGGAAAAATCTGGCGCGATTGCCGCTGCCGGAGCCATCCACTCCTAATCTTGGTGTTCCGTGCAATGCACGGGCATCTACGCACGGGAAATTATGTCGAGCATGGCTAGTTGTAAGCAGGCTAGCTCTACAGCCATGATGATAGTGACTGCAGACGGTGAGGCTGACTATGGTATGCCAAACATGGCGCCTATACTTAGGTGTCATCTCCGGCGCAGGGTCTTGTCACTTCACTGTGAGGAGCAGCACGTAATAATTTGACCAACGGATAGTACAATGCTAGTACTCCTACTACTACTCCTACATTGGTAGTACTACTACTAGTACTAGTAGCACCACCGTCTGGATTTAGGAGTACTACCATGTCCATCTGGATTTTAGTATTTGACTAGCAATATCTAGTAATGCATGTCACCAAAAATGTACTACTCCCTCTGTAAATAAATACATGGTGTTTTATTCCTATCGGAGAGAGAACTTAATGTTTTTTTGCTACTCCTAACTAGAGTACTAATAGGATTACATGCAATGAACTAAACACTGCATGTCATGTTTGGTAGTCTCAAGTCATTGAAAGCATGCACGGCCCACATCTCTCATTGGTTGATATGTCACGAAATAAGAAACAAGGAGGGAGTTAATGCACCGTGCCTAAGTATTTTGGGATTATTTGGTTTTCGTAAGGTGACTTACACAACATTTTTGTTTACATGCATTAACATTTTATTAATTAAATCAAAGGTCAAAACTTGGCGCAAAATGCAAAGGGGACCAATAAACCAGTCAACATCAAACTTCTCTCGTTTGGCCCCAACTAGAGGTCCAGTGAGATGACTATACTGCACCGGCACGAAGGGGGACGCAGCTTCATTGACTTACGACAACTGCCTTTGGGTGAATGACACGTGGCCCCAGGGGGTGGCTGGCCCACCTATCATACAGCCAAAGGCAGGTGCAGTAGAGGGACGAGGAGTAGTACGAAATCCTACGCACCTACGCACGCTAACCAAGGGCTGAGTGATAACTCGAATCGTAAGATCAGTTGACTAGAAGCTACACTAGACCCATGGAGGCGATGAGCGCGAGCATCAGCCGGCTATGCCAGATGGTCCACGACGCCGGCCTGCGGCCCGGCACCGAGGAACGTCTCCCGGTAGTATTGCTTGAGGCCGCCAGGGCGAGGGGCCGCTTGGACGACAGCTTCGTCTCCTTGTTTGACGAGGTCCTCGTCGGTTTCCTCGACAAGTTCGCCGTCGTCAAGAAGCTTGCATATGACTTTGACGTAAGCCTCCAGCCGACACGCCCAGGCTCTGCGATGCCCGCCACCCTCAGCGGCCACTATGGTAACAACCTCTTCAACGCACTGGTGGCCCTGCGACTGCCCGCCGTCACGCCAGAGAATGTCAACCTCGAGGTCGCGCTCGCCGCACAGTGCCTGGCACAGCAAGACACCATCGACATAATCACCCATGTCTACGCGCAAATCATCCACAAGGACTACTACATGCAAGAGGAGGACGATAGGACGCTGGCCTTCTTGGAGCGCAGGGCAACCTTGGACGGCACTGTTCAGAAGCACGTTGAGCTCGCCGCCAACGTCGCTGCTCCTCACACGTCATTTGGTGACCCGGCGCACTAGGGCGTGAGGATGTCGTTGAACGTTGATGGATCCGTATGTATTTTTATCTTTCCGTCGAATCCATGTAGTAGTATATGATACTACAGTAATTATCTTACCTTTCGCATCAACTTCAAAATTTTCATACGTACTCCATGCATGAACAGCGCCAGAACCAAACTTCTCATTACTCTAGGCAAAATCGTTATTTTCTATCTATCGGTCGCGCCATGGAGGAGAACCAAATTTTACAAGTTACGAGTTCAAAAGGAAAAGCCCGCCGTGTTCGCGTTGCACCCCCACACGGTTGGTCCGGCACGCCGCTTAAGCGGGAATGCATGCGGTGTTGCATTTTCACTTACAAGTGGGACCGCAGTTGAGCAAACCGACTATCGGCAAACCCCCACCCCGCCCATCGCGCGATGGCTGAGAAAACAGGAGGGAGAAGAGATGGCTGTAGCATGGACTCCAAGAAAATTGGTGTCAGATGGGACTCGTGTGGGTGGCGTGTGCCATACTGCTAGACATGAATGCTACTGAGTTATGGCTCATGCCACCCCACTATATCGAGCCTATATCGAGGTACATAGAACAAATTTCCTACAGTCCGTGCTCAGCCCTCCTCTAGCTCTCTTCTCAGCCAGCCAGCGGACGTGCGGAGCCCATCGTATGTTTGCTCACATGCGGCCCCACATGTCAGTGAAAACACAAGAGGACCCACTGAACTTGCACATCTTTCACCTCGACGTGTTGGTGATGAAAAACAAATCCAATAAAGATCTTCGGTGGCCGCTTTTGGAGTTACTCAATAGTAGTAAGATTCTATTTACAGTTTAACCCAAGATGCACATCTCGTGGCTTCAACTACCACTCTATTTTCTTTCATGACACGACCTAGATGCTGGATGTCCCACGTGTCGGCAAAAGGAGGAAGAACCCGACCAAATCTTCGGTTCTGCTCTCGGATGAGATTAGTGCACTTGTTGATACTCCTACTAGAATAGAGGCTAGACATGAGACTAGATGCGAGGAAGCAACGTCTACTTCTTTACACTCGAAGAAGAAAGAAGCACGCAAGATCGAGCCTCCGCAGATCAAAAATGAATGCATCGAGAAGGCACTAATCCAACTTACAGGAGTAGTAAAATGTATTCTTGTGGTTCTTGTTTTCTTTGGTCTTGCTTTTCTAGTCAAAATTATCGTTGGAGTTCGTGCAAAATGGAGGTCCGTTTGGGGTCGTGCGTTGGAGTTGGCCTTACAAGTGGGACCGCAGTTAAGGAAACTGACTATCGGCAAACCCCCACCTCGCTCGCCGCGCGATGGCTGAAGTTAGAGAAACGACGAGATTGAAGAGATTGCTCTAGCACGGACTCCAAGAAATAATATCGTGTCAGATGGATGTCGTGGTGGTGGCGTGTGCCATACTCCTGGACGTGAATGCTTGTTCTGGCCCATGCCACCCTACTACTCCTACTACTTACTCCTACTAGTATATAGTATACTAGTATCGAGGATTCGAGGTGCTGGTTACGTACAACGAACACATTAATATATGGCTATAGTAAAAACACCCGCTCGACGCACGAAGCATGTGAAGCTAGTACAAATTTAGAGAAGCGACTCGAAAGCCATTCATAAATTTAGTAAGTTTATCACAGGCATATCATTTTATTACATAAAACAGGTCATCAACCCACATCGACAATGAGGATACATTATAAATACTAAAGTTTTCACCACACAACAAATAACAAGCCATGAAATGAACTTCAACTCAACCATTCCGCGACATTGGAAATGCTTTCTTTGAACCACAAGTGATTCTTTGGGACGGGCCATCTGTTGTCGATCTGGAGACCAACGCAGGACCGATCATCCAGGCTGAAGCGGCCTACTATATCAGTACGAGGGTAGGGAACCACCCAAATGTCCGAGGTATAGACATAGTTGCTTCTCATAAATGTGTCAACAACAGTTGGATCGCCTTTCACCATGATCGGATAGTTTTGTCCAAGGAAGAACAAGTTTTCTCCAAGACTATCAATTATGTGCCAGGGAGAAGGAGTTAGGGCTAGCACACTAGTATCCATCCCGAATACCATGCAACGGGTGTTGGAATAGGTCCGGAGAGTGCGACCATGGGAGACACCTGCTTCCTTAGCAGTAACATCATCAGTGGGCTGTATACACACAAGAAGAGGTGATCCATCAGAATTAGTTGCCAGGCGCCACAGAGTATATTAGCGTTGCTCGTCCTCATGCTCGTGATCATCACCATAGTCATCTCCCCCTTGGTTATAAAATTTTTCAAGTATAGGTGGTGGGATGTTCACAGGACCTTGGAAACACAAGAAGAAGGTTAATTAGTAAAGGGAAACTTGCTAACCCGCATGCATGTGGATGAAACAATTATAATTACGATGGAAGACAAACGTACCGAAACTATTAGGATGCCATGCAAAATCAGTGCCACGAGTGGTGGCAGCAAACACAAGGCCCTCGTATTGAATTGCATCACAGTACTCATCCGTGTACAAAAACTGATTTTTGAGCAATATCCATCGAGTCGAACCACGAAGGACGGCAACAAGCTTGTCGAAGATAGCAACAACTTGATAGTTGTTGTAATTCCAAGAGCAGATGGGAACTCGACAAATTGCTATATTCCGTAGAAGACAGTCACCATGATCGTATTTGAACGTGCGTACATTACCGGTGTGCTCAACCTCTGGGCAGTGTGCTGAGATTTTTGGAAGTGGAACCCGGTGACAAGTGTACACATTCACAAGTTCCTACTCGCAGTTGGACCCAATGTAAACAACCCAATCTCCATTTGCGCCCGCCCAAGCCTTGCCCTCAAGCGATGGCATCTTAACATCATACATATCATTATCAAGCGGCATCAACTGGCACAGGGCGAGGCCTCCGTCGTGCCGGCGCCAGCCATCAGGGTCACGGCGAAGAAGATATGGGAGATCAAACCGCTCCTTGACTCTTGGGTTCTTTGTAATGATGTTATTAGTTGAGTCGAGAATGGGCTTGAACGAACCTGCCATGCTAGCCGAGGTGATGACGTCGCATCGATCAATGAGTTCCTCCACCACGTCATCTTTCAGATCGGGGCAAGAATAACGGGGTCGTTTCCGGTCTGTTCCCTCCATGGAGAAGACGATCGAACAATGGCAAAAGAAAGGATGAAGGGCTGAAGGAAAATGGAGGGGGGAGAGGAAGAGCGTGCGACAGTAGTTCCAAATCGAGAGGGAAAGGCGAAGAGTCGGTGGACGGTTGCGAGTTTGCCACGGTTCACGAAGAGGCGCCCCGGCCTACACGTCCGTTCGGAAATACTCCTCCTACTCGCCGTCGTCTCACTGATATGTTGGAATGGGACCACATGTCAACAAAACATGGTGTGTAATTTGTCGTGCAAAATGCGATCTGGCCGCGTTGGCCCGAGGTGCCGCATTAGTTATCAACCTTTATTTTTTTAATGGCGTGCCGATCAGTTTTGAAGCATGACTAACTGGTACTGTACGTGGAGAGAATGACAGCAGGGACCCGCCAAGGTCATGGCAGTACGCAAGCAAGTGCCTCCTTATTTCAAGCCAATAAAAAATGGCTCCTCCTAGTGGATTTCTGACATCTGGGTCCCATGCCATTGTCAACGTAGTCAATAAACGAGGGAATTGCACAACGAGCGGCTGACACCAGGGACCCAGCAGCTCGCCCAGTTATTTTTGTTTTGGGTTAATTTGATAAATGCCACTCCAAATCCAGTGTATCCGAGAAATGCCACTTCAATTTCCAAACTTTGAAAAATGCCATTTCATGCCATTTCTAGTGGCATTTTTCGAAGTCTGGAGTGGCGTTTTTCAAAGTTTCCAAACTGTAGTGGCGTTTTTCAAAGTTTGCAAAAATTGTAGTGGCATTTTTCAAAGTTTGGAAATTGCACTGGCATTTTTACGAATCGCCATAATTGGAGTGGCATTTATCTAATTTGTTTTTGAGACGGAAGCAGGGTGTCAACTGGGCTGTGCAGGACACTCTGGCCTGTCTAGACAGCCTTTCCTTTTATGTTTACCACAGACCAGCCCAGTAGTTTTTTTTCTTTCTAAAAATGGCTAGCCCATTTCTTTTGTGATTTGTCAAGTAAGTCACTTTATCAGGCCTGCTGGGCTACAAATCTTTCAAGACGAGGAGAGCTTCATTCGGCTGGCCGAGAAAATGGCCTATCAGTACTCAGAAATGGGCTGTACATTTTTAAAACACATCAAACCGACAATTATTTTCAAATATTTTATTTTCATTTCGAGATTTTAAATTGCATTGATTTTTATGCGTGGACAATTTATTGGATTTTATATTGATATATATTTATTTTTAAAATCAGTCTAAATGTGACTCGAAATTTCGGGATTAAAAACAGTTTAGACCGCACCGACATATGCAAAATTTCGTATAATTTTTTAACCGTGGCCACAATATGGGCTTTAATGCTAACATAAAGAATATGGGCTCCAAAAAACCCATAAGAATTAGCAAATGGGCTATAAATTATTTGAAATAATGGCAGATGGTCCGTATGCTGTTTTCCACAGATTTGAGACTTTTCACAGATGGCCTGTATACTGTTGGATGTCCATCCAACGACCGTCGTGCTTCTTCAATCTCTGCTCTTCCTGCTCCAGCAGCTCAAACAAGCGCCGGCAGGACTACCTGCTCCCTCCTCCCCGCGGCCGGTTGTGCTGCCGCGCAGGCCTCACCGCCCCACTGTACTCCCATCACTGGCCTAGCCATCCCTCTACTCACTCACACCTGCTGTTATTCTCCGGCGACGGCAGACGAACCAGTAAACCCTCATACAGTCGTACTCCCCTCCGCACAGGAAACAAAAACAACGGCTGAGTCTGCCCTGCCTCCGTGTCGTTCCCTTCCTAGCCCTCGCCGTCGTCCACCGCCCTGGTGCTCTCAGCGTGGCGTGGTCAGCGTGGTCAATGACCGACATGCATCTGAAGTGGACTGTACGTGGAGAGGCTGACAGCTGGGTCCACGGCCGCACGCAAGGAAATGCCTCCTTATTACGTGCAAAATAATGATTTCCTCCACCTGATATCTGGGACCCACTGAAACGGTCTCTGTATTTCGCGAAAAAAACGTTACCACCGCTGGAAGTTCGGACCCACCAGCTATTTCTTCGCACGCAAGGAAGTGCCTCCTTATTACGCACAAAAAAATGAATACTCCCCCTGCTAGCTAGGACCCAATATAGTGGGCCTACTAAGTTAACGGGGACGAAGGGCTTTGTCAACTTAGTCAATATGCACGATTCTAGCTCGACTGACCGTACGATGTCCATCCAACGGCCGTAGTGCTTCTTCAACCTCTGGTCTTCTTGCTCCAGCCGCCCAAAGCAGCGCCGGTCGTGCCGCCTGCTCCTGCCTCCCGTGGCCG
Source organism: Triticum dicoccoides (assembly GCF_002162155.2). NCBI lineage: Eukaryota > Viridiplantae > Streptophyta > Magnoliopsida > Poales > Poaceae > Triticum > Triticum dicoccoides. Next base: position 45,740,477 of record NC_041386.1, read on the forward strand.
GCTGTGCTGCCGCGGAGGCCTCACCACCCCCATACTACTCCCACCGCTGGCCAGGCCATCCCTCCACTCCACTCACCCACACCCGTTGTTATTCTGCGGCGACGGCAGCACAACCAAACCAGTGAACCCTCGTACTCCTCTCTGCGTGGGCATCCACTGTCGCGTCTTCCCCGGCTCCGTGTTGTCCCCTTCCTAGGCCTCACCGTCGTCCACTGCCCTGGTGCTCTCGGCGTGGCATGGTCAACATGGTCAAGGAACGGCTTCCATCGGACGTGGACTGTACGTGGAGGGGCTGACAGCTGGGTCCACGACCGCAGCAAGGAAGTGCCTCCTTATCACGTGCAAAATAATTATTCCCCCACCTGACAGTGGGGACCCACCGGACGGGCCAACAGTATTTTGCAAAAAAATCGTTTCCCCCTGACTGCTGGGACCCACCGGACGGGCCATCGTATTTCGCAAAAAAACGCTGCCCCGCTGTCATCTCGGACCCACTGGAAGTGCCTCCTTATTACACACACAAAAAATGAATACTCCACCGGCTAGCTGGGACCCACCTTGCTGGGAGGCTGACTTGTGCGCCTACTAAGTTGACGGGGACGAAGGGCTTTGTCAACTTAGTCAATATGAACGATTCTAGCTCCAGTGACCGTACATGTCCATCCAACGGCCGTAGTGCTTCTTCAACCTCTGGTCTTCTTGCTCCAGCCGCCCAAAGAAGCGTCGGTCGTGCCGCATGCTCCTGCCTCCCGTGGCCGGCTGTGCTGCCGCAGAGGCCTCACCGCCCCCTACTATTCCCACCGCTGGCCAGGCCCTGCGGTGACGGCAGCCTCACACCGCAGTCGAACCAGTGAACCCTCGTAGTCCTCTCCGCGCGGGCTTCCACTGCCGCGTCATCCCCTTCCTAGGCCTTGCCGTCATCCACCGCCGTGGTGCTCTCCGCGCCGCGTGGTCAACATGCTCAAGGAACGACTTCCATCAGAAGAGTACTGTACATGGAGAGGCTGACAGCTGGGTCCATGGCCACATCCCAGTTTTTTTGTGATTTGTCAAGTAAGTCGCTTTGTCAGGCCTGTTGGGTTGCAAATCTTTCAAGACGAGGAGAGCTTTCATTCGGCTGGCCGAGAAAATGGCCCATCAGTAATGAGAAATGGGTTGTACATTTTTAAAACACATCAAACCGGCAATTAGTTTCAAATATCTTTTTTTCATTTCAAGATTTTAAATTACATTAATTTTTATGCATGGAGAATTTGTTGGATTTTATATTGATATACATTTATTTTTAAAATCAGTTTGAATGTGAGTAAAAATTTCGAGATTAAAAACAGTTCGGACCGCACCGAAATATGCAAAATTTCGTATAATTTTTTACACATTGCCACAATATGGGCTGCAATGCTAACAAAAAGAATATGGGCTCCAAAAAAACCTTAAGAATTAGCAAATGGGCTGTAAAATATTAGAAATAATGGCAGATGGGCTGTATGCTGTTTTCCACACATTTGAGGCTTTCCTAAAAAAAGGTTGACGCACAAGCACTGACTGTTGGATGTCCATCAATGGCCGTCGTGCTTCTTCAATCTCTGCTCTTCCTGCTCCAGCCGCTCAAACAAGCGTCGGCGGGACTGCATGCTCCCTCCTCCTCGCGGCCGGCTGTGCTGCCACGCAGGCCTCACCGCCCGACCGTACTCCCATCGCTGGCCTAGCCATCCCTCTACTCACCCACACCTGCTTTTATTCTCCGGCGACGGCAGACGAACCAGTAGACCCTCGTACAGTCGTACTCCCCTCCACATGGGAAACAACTGGCGAGTCTTCCCTGCCTCCATGTCGTCCCCTTCCTAGGCCTCGCCGTCGTCCACCGCCCTGGTGCTCTCGGCGCGGCGTGGTCAACATGGTCAAGGAACTACTTCCATCGGACGTGGACTGTACGTGGAGAGGCTGACAGCTGGGTCCACGGCCGCAGCAAGGAAGTGCCTCCTTATTACGCGGAAAATAATGATTCCTCCACCTGACAGCTAGGACCCACCGGACGGGCCACTGTATTTCGCGAAAAAAACATGTCCCCCTGACTGCTAGGACCCACCAGCTACATCTTCGCACGCAAGGAAGTGCGTCCGGGAAAAAAAAACAATTCGCCCCCTGACTGCTGGGACCCACTAGCTACATCTTCGCAGGCAAGGAAGTGCCTGACAGTCGGGACCCACCTGGTCGAAGCATACGTAACGTTGTCATTCTGGTCGCGAACTTGTACGTACATACTAGTCGATGTAGAGGCGCGCACGTGTCGTAGTAGAGGCGCGCACATGTCATAGTAGAGGTGCGCACGTGTCGTAATAGAGGTGCGCACGTAGCATGTACATGTACGTACAGCGGCCAGGGTGCAAGAAAGAAAATACGGCCACATATGTGTACATACAGGCGGGGTCTCGAACGCCTACTCACACATACGTACGGCCAGGGCTCGTGTAGATGGCTGGGTCAGAACGGAGAAACAACATCGTCATCATGTTCATGGGGAGGCAACGAAATGCGTCGTGTTCATGGGGAGGCAACGGGATGCGTCGTGTTCATCGGGAGGGCTTGGACGGAACATGCGATGGAAACGAGGCCTCGCGAACCGCAGAACGGAGGAAACGGCCTTGTGTTCGACCGGCCACGTTCGAAACGGGATCCTGTTCATCGGGAGGGGTCTGGCGTACTGCAAAATGGAGGAAACGAACCTCCTATGGTCGAAACGGGGTCCTGTTGATCGGGTGGGGTGTGGCGTACCGCAAAACGGATGAAACAGACTTGTGTTGGAGCGCTACGGTCGAAACGGGGGTCCTGTTCATCGAGAGGGGTGTGGCGTACCGCAAAACGGGACTCCACGGGATACTGTTCATCTCCACCGTCGACCCCCTCCAGCCTCCATGAGCTACTGTTCATCCACCGTCGACCTCCTCCAGCCTCCACCTGCGACTGTTCATCCACAGGCTCCTGTTCATCCAGCCTCCACCGCACGCTACTCCACTAGATACTGTTCAACCAGCCCTCTCCACTGGCTCCTGTTCAACCACCCCTCCACGGGCTACTGTTCATCCTGCCCTCCACCGTCTGCTGCTCATCTTGCCCTCCACGGGGTGGTCCTTTTCATCCAGCCCTCCACGGGGTCCTGTTCATCCAGCCCCAACCAACTCGATCGATCGGGGTCCTGTTCATCCAGAGGCAACACCACGGGGTCCTGTTCATCCACCCCCACCGGGAA
>NC_041386.1:45744115-45839026 GCF_002162155.2 Triticum dicoccoides
CATCTAGAGGCAGCATCGATCGGCTTCAGTTAGCAGCAGTAGCGAAGGAATCGCTCGATCGGGTTCAGTTAACAGCCATCGATCGATCACTCCGGTTCAGTAACACGTAGCCTGCAGTGTAATCGCTCGGGTTCAGTTAGAGCCCAACGCCTCGCTCGGGTTCAGTTAGAGCCAACGCCTCGCACACACGCGCGTACGTGTACGAGAGAAACGCGCATCGCTCGGCACCGACCTCCCGCCGTAACCGGGAACTCCCCGAAATTTTCCTCGCCCTCGCTTCTACCACGGTTTTTTCCGTCATGGACGGCCCAAAGAATGTCATGCAGATGCGTCTCCGGCCCGCCCAGGATGAAAAGCCCATTTTTCTGTCATGATTTTTTGTCATAGAAGTAGGAGCCCACCACATCTATGATGATACCGGGTTTTGTCACAATTATCGTCATAGAAGTGTCATATGTATGATAGAAAAAAATTTGTTCGGCCCAAAATGTCACGGATGTGTCTTTTTTTGTAGTGGTGGCTTGGGAGGTGGCTATGGCGGCAACATGAGTGGCATTGAAGGTGGATATGGCAGCAACATGGGACGCAATGAAGATAGTTCCGGTGGTGCTCACGACAATGAGAGTTCACCACTTGTTGAGAACGTCGACAAAGACGATGGTGGAGATGATGATCGTACCACGGTTCAAAACACCAGTTGTGTTGCGCATGAGTAATATTCATGTGCATCTCAATTTCTTGGGTGAAAAACTTTGATTCAGACGATGCTCTTTTGGTAGACGAATTTGATACTATGATGGCGATGCACTTTTGATTGAAACTATGATGATGATGCACTTTATTTTCAAATTTTAGTTGCTATTTCAATGCAAAACCGCGGCTGGCAGCAGCCACGCGGCCGTTCTCATATTTTTTACATCTTCATTTTGGACCATCTATTGGAGTTGCAAATTTGGACCATCAATTTGGATCATCTGTTGGAGTTGAGCTTTTTTCGGAGCTCCAAAACACACTTTTTGGCGGTCCAAATTTTACATCTCCGGTTTTGGACCACCAAATTTTTGACCATCTATTGGAGATGCTCTAATCTTGACGTGGTTGATTCTTTTGTAGCTTTAGTAGATTTTGTCCGCCCTGATTGTCATCGATTCACCCGCCACCACCCGTGGCCGGCGTCCCCTGCACTGCCCGAGCAGCCTCCTCCACCGAGTTGTCGTGTCCATCGAGTTGCCTATTTCATGGTTGCAGCACCATGGCAGGAGGCTACAACCTGCCTGTGCCGAGCGCCAACCCTCCAACGGGCCTCGCCCTTCCGTCAGGTGGCCTCATGCCTCCGTTTGGCTCGAGCCCTCTGTCTGATTCTGGGGCCCCTCCGACCGGCTTTGGCCCATCGTTTGGGTTCGGTCCCCCTCGGCATTTGGCCCAGACGGGAGCAGGACATTCGGGCCGAGCGGCACCCTCAAGCCCTACAGCATCGGGTGTCGCCACGTCGCCACTTTGGCTGCCTCCACTCTTGTGTCTGCCATTGTTCTTGCCCTTCTCGTCGTGTCGCCCTATCTGATGTAAATTAGCTATAGAGAACTCCATAGTAACAGGTAGTAGCAGCATTGTGAAGTACAATACAATCAAAACAATATTGTGATATGATATACAGTGGGCATGCCGATGAAATTGTTCAGATAGTTCGATGTACTACATGTACTCACTAGTAACCGATTAAATTGTTCAGACAATTTGATGTACTCATTAGTAACCTAACAAGAGGTATGTTAGTAAAAAACAACTCAACCCAAGGGGAGAGAAATCCCGAAGGCATTGTATTGTATGTTAGTAATAATGAAAACAGTAACGCCCACACGTGTGGGCGTTAGCCAACTCACCCACATGTCTCCATCGCCGTCCAATCACTTCTGCATGAATCTTTGCACAAGATGGGTGATTTTGTGTGCCACATAGGACGCCTCGCGTGTGTGGTGTGTGAGAGAGTTCACCCACATGCCGGTTTCCTCTCCGCGGTCAATGGTTGCCACTCGGGGGCGTGTGGTGGAACTGCTTAGCGCCCGCACGACTCGCCCGACTGCGGTTGTCGTCAACCACGTCTCGCACTTCGCCCCCTCCCCTCACGGTTCCATTTATTCGCTCCACTTCATTACTCACCCAACCCACCCCGCAGTTCATTCGATTGGAAGAGAAGCCGAGAGGAGAAGGCGGCGGCGGAAGCGGAAGAGTCGACGGCATTCGCGGCCATCGGTGGGGCTCGCCGGACCGGAGCGTCTTCACCGGAGTGCCCCGCAGATTGAAGGTAATGCTCCTTCACATGCTCACATTCCTTACCTGCATTCCCTCCCCCCATCTGTGGCGAATTTTCTGATCGAGATTCATCAAGATTCCGGCGGATTCGCGGTGCTCCGGTGTTCCCGTCGGTGGCGGAGTCCCATGCTTGCTGTTTTTTGGTGGCATTGTGATGACCCACAAGTATAGGGGATCTATCGTAGTCCTTTCGATAAGTAAGAGTGTCGAACCCAACAAGGAGTAGAAGGAAGTGATAAGCAGTTTCTAGCAAGGTATTCTCTGCAAGTACTATAATAAGTGGTAACAGATAGTTTTGTGATAGGATAATTTGTAATGAGCAACAAGTAACAAAAGTAAATAAAGTGCAGCAAGGTGGCCCAATCCTTTTTGTAGCAAAGGACAAGCCTGGACAAACTCTTGTATAGAGAAAAGCGCTCCCGAGGACACATGGGAATATCGTCAAGCTAGTTTTCATCACACTCATATGATTCGCGTTTGGTACTTTGATAATTTGGTATGTGGGTGGACCAGTGCTTGGGTACTGCCCTTACTTGGACAAGCATCCCACTTATGATTAACCTCTATTGCAAGCATCCGCAACTACAACAACAGTTTTAAGGTAAACCTAACCATAGCATGAAACATATGGATCCAAATAAGCCCCTTACGAAGCAACGCATAAACTAGGGTTTAAGCTTCTGTCACTCTAGCAACCCATCATCTACTTATTACTTCCCAATGCCTTCCTCTAGGCCCAAATAATGGTGAAGTGTCATGTAGTCGACGTTCACATAACACCACTAGAGGAGAGACAACATACATCTCATCAAAATATCGAACGAATACCAAATTCACATGACTACTAATAGCAAGACTTCTCCCATGTCCTCAGGAACAAACATAACTACTCACAAAGCATAAACATGTTCATAATCAGAGGGGTATTAATATGCATATAGGATCTGAACATATGATCTTCCACCAATTAAACCAACTAGCATCAACTACAAGGAGTAATTAACACTACTAGCAACCTACTAGTACCAATCCCGGAGTTGGAGACAAGAATTGGATACAAGAGATGAACTAGGGTTTTGAGAGGAGATGGTGCTGATGAAGATGTTGATGGAGATCGGCCTCTCCCGATGAGAGGAGCGTTGGTGATGGCGATGGCGATGATTTCCCCCTCCGGGAGGGAAGTTTCCCCGGCAGAACAGCTCTGCCGGATCCCTAGATTGGATCCGCCAAGGTTCCGCCTCGTGGCGGCGGAGTTTCGTCCGAGAAGATGGCTTCCTATTTTTTCCCATCGAAAGACTTCATATAGCAGAAGATGGCCACCGGAGGGCCACCAGGGGGCCCACGAGGTAGGGGGAGCGCCCAGGGGGGTAGGGCGCGCCCCCACCCTCGTGGGAAGGGTGTGCCCCCCTCGTGAATCTCTTCCGCTGAGTATTTTTTATATATTCTGAAAACGTCTTCCGTGAAGTTTCAGGACTTTTGGAGCTGTGCAGAATAGGTCTCTAATATTTGCTCCTTTTCCAGCCCAGAATCCCAGCTGTCGGCATTCTCCCTCTTCATGTAAACCTTATAAAATAAGAGAGAATATGTATAAGTATTGTGACATAATGTGTAATAACAACCCATAATGCAATAAATATCGATATAAAAGCATGATGCAAAATGGACATATCAACTCCCCCAAGCTTAGACCTCGCTTGTCCTCAAGCGAAAGCCGAAATCAAAAAATATGTCCACATGTTTAGAGATAGAGGTGTCGATAAAAATAAAATATGGACATGAGGGCATCATGATCATTCTTAGAACAACAACTTATATAATTCTTGTCATATGATTTCTTATGCTAGAGTAATAATTCAATCACAATTTCTAGTATGAATCATAAACTTCATTGAAAACTAACAAACTATAATCTCAGTCATTGGAGCAATTGCAATTTATCATAACATAGGAAAGAGTCAATGTATAAGAGCTTTTCAGCAAGTCCACATACTCAACTATCATATAGTCTCTCGCAATTGCTGACACTCACGCAATACTTATGGGTATGTAGTTTTAATCGGACACAGAGAAAGATAGGGGCTTATAATTTTGCCTCCCAACGTTTTACCTCTAGGGTAATGTCAACAATAATAGTTCATGAAAACTCACATCCAATTAGCCATATATACCAGGATCTTTCCAACATACTGTGCTTGCCAAAGGATAAAGTGTAAAAAGGAAGGGTGAAGATCACCATGACTCTTATGCAATGTAGGAGATAAAAGTAAAAGATAAGACCTTAGCAGAGGGAAGAAAAGGTTGTCATGCACTTTTATAGTTGGATGCACAAAATCTTAATGCGAAAGAACGTCACTTTATATTGCCACTTATGATATGGACCTTTATTATGCAGTCTGTCGCTTTTATTTCTTCCATATCACACGATTGTATAAAGCTATTTTCTTCCACACTAATAAGTCATACATATTTAGAGAGCAATTTTTATTGCTTGCACCGATGACAACTTACTTGGAGGATCTTACTCAATCCATAGGTAGGTATAGTGGACTCTCATGGCAAGACTGGTTAAAGGGTATTTGGAAGCACAAGTAGTATCTCTACTTGGTGCGATGAATTTGGCTAGCATGAGGGGGAAAGGCAAGCTCAACATGTTGGAGGATCCATGATAATATAATTTATCTCAGATGTAAGAAAACATAATCCATTACGTTGTCTTCCTTGTCCAATATCAACTCTTTAGCATGTCATATTTTAATGAGTGCTCACAATCATAAAAGATGTCCAAGATAGTATATCTATATGTGAAGACCTCTCTTTCTTTATTACTTCCTATTAATTGCAACGATGACCAAAACTATGTTTGTCAACTCTCAACAACTTTTATTCATCATACTTTTTCTATGTGAGCTCATTACTCTCCATAAGACTCACATGATCTCTTTGTTTCTTTTTATTTCTTTCTCTTTTCTTTTATTCACTTAGGATCATGGGAAAATAATCAAGCCCTTGACTCAACACTAATCTTTATTATATATATAGCTCACGGACTCGATTACGTAGAGGAATCATAAATCAAAGCTCACAACTAGATCATACTAAGACTTTTATTCTACTAGATCAAGATATTACCAAAAGGATCGAACTAATAAAAACAGTAAAGGTAAAAGTGATGGTGATACGATACCGGGGCACTCCCCCAAGCTTGGCAGTTTGCCAAGGGGAGTGCCCATACCCATGTGATTATGTCTCCTTTGTTGGTGAAGAAGGTGGAGTTGTTGATGATGGATAGTCGCACATCGAGCGTAGGAGGTCTTCTTACTTGCGGATAATGCCCTTAAGTGCGATGATATGCTCCTTCAACAAAATATTTTCACGTGTGAGATACTTATTTTGTATACGAGCTAACTCAATCATCTTGAAAGCTTCGATCTCTGTTGGGGTAAGAAGATTGTGATCAAGTTGAAGGGTGTCTTCTATTGCCGGAACTTGGTCCTCCATGGCCTTCTTGATCCGTTCATCCTTGTTGATCTCCATGGGTTCTTCTCTCTTCAGCTCTGTCTTCATTAGCCAAGCATCGTTGCCCTCATGGTTGGAGGAGGAGGGAGACGACATAGTGCTAGCCTTGACAACCCTGACGGAAAACAACTCGAAACAAAGACAGGGAATTTTTGCGTGATACGGTAGTCAAAACCTCTGGGAGATTATATAATGAATTTTTACCGACCAAAATACGCATTGTGTAAGAAAATGGAGTCCGGAGAGCACATGAGGTGCCCACGAGTAGGGATGCAAGAAAAGCTCGAGGCTCGTGAGACGCTCGAGATCGACTCGTTTTTTGGCTCGATTCGAGAACAACTCGAAAAGAAATGATCTGAGTTTGAACACTTTATGCAGCTTGACTGAGAAACGAGCCGATCTTGAGCCAATATTGGCTCGCTTGATTTGAGCTCTATAGCTCGACATAATATCATTATGTTAAATGATCATGCCATATATTAAACGGAAATAAGATAATTTGTTATCACATATGATGTCCATGCTTTTTCTCCATTTTATTTACCAGCAAACATGGAAGCATATGCACCTTCATTTTTGTTATCATATAAGTGCACAGAAGATTTAGGCCTAATTATGGTACGTGGTCGACTATGTGTTAAATATCATATTGTGTTTGGCAAAAGTTTCCAGCATATGCACCTTCATTTTCTTGTTTTTCGTCCATGAAGACCACCATCTATTGCTAGTTCACCCAAGAGAGAAGATGAGCTCTCCCTAGCACGACAAGATGGGGGTACAAAGTTGTGTCATGTTGTGTCCTTATCTCGTTAGAATAATCACCATAAATTTATAATTTTTACGGTCTCATTTAGCTCGAAACTAGCTCGAGATCGACTCGAGATCGTTACAAGCTGAGCATGAATCATGTTCTACAACTCGATCTTGAGCTTCACTTAATTTGAGCTCGCTCAAAATTTATATGAGTTGAGCCGAGCCAAGTCCAACTCGCTTGAACTCAACTCGTTTGCAGCCCTACCCACGAGGTAGGGGGCGCGCCCAGGGGGTAGGGCGCGCCCTCCACCCTCGTGGAGCCCCCGTGTCCTTCCTAGACTGCTTCTTATTTTTCTATTTTTCTAAATATTCCGAAATGGAGAAATATTGCCTTAAAAACTGTTTTGGAGTCGGTTTACTTACCGTACTACATACCTATTCCTTTTCGGAGTCTGAAACATTCCGGAAAGTGTCCCTTATGTATTCCTCCGGGGTTACGGTTTCAATAACATTGGTTTCAACATTTATGGGATTACCTGAGATATAATGTTTGATTCTTTGACCATTCACCACCTTTGGATCCGTGCCTTCGAAGTTGTTGGTTTTTATGGCACCGGAATGGTAGACCTCCTCGATAACGTAATGACCTTCCCATTTAGAGAGAAGTTTCCCTACAAAAAATCTTAAACGAGAGTTGTATAGCAATACATAGTCACCTACATTAAACTCACGCTTTTGTATTCTTTTGTCATGCCATCTTTTAACCTTTTCTTTAAACAACTTGGCATTTTCATAGGCTTGGGTTCTCCATTCATCAAGTGAGCTGATATCAAATAACCTCTTCTCACCGGCAAGTTTGAAATCATAATTGAGTTCTTTAATAGCCCAATATGCCTTGTGTTCTAGTTCGAGAGGTAAGTGACATGCTTTTCCATAAACCATTTTATACGGAGACATACTCATAGGATTTTTATATGCAGTTCTATAAGCCCATAATGCATCATCAAGTTTCTTGGACCAATTCTTTCTAGATCTATTAACAGTCTTTTGCAAAATTAATTTGAGCTCTCTATTACTCAATTCTACTTGACCACTAGACTGTGGGTGATAAGGAGATGCAATTCTATGATTAACATCGTATTTAGCAAGCATTTTACGGAAAGCACCATGAATAAAATGTGAACCACCATCAGTCATTAAATATCTAGGGACTCCAAATCTTGGAAAAATAACTTCTTTAAGCATTTTAATAGAAGTGTTATGATCAGCACTACTAGTTGGAATAGCTTCTACCCACTTAGTAACGTAATCAACGGCAATTAGAATATGTGTATATCCATTAGAGGAAGGAAAAGGTCCCATATAGTCAAAGCCCCAAACATCAAATGGTTCAATGACAAGTGAATAGCTCACAGGCATTTCTTGACGTCTACTAATATTACCAATTCTTTGACATTCATCACAAGATAAGACAAACTTACGGGCATCCTTGAAGAGAATAGGCCAATAAAAACCATATTGCAATACCTTATGTGCAGTTCTATCTCCAACATGGTGTCCTCCATAAGCTTCTGAGTGACGCTTGCATAGGATCTGTTCCTGTTCATGCTCAGGTACACAACATCTAATAACACCATCTACTCCTTTATAAATATGTGGGTCATCCCAAAAGCAATGCCTCAAATCATAGAAGAACTTTTTCTTTTGCTGGTATGTGAAACTAGGTGGTATAAACTTAGCAACAATGTAATTAGCATAATCAGCATACCATGGAGCAGTATGAGAAGCATTTATGACATTTAATTGCTCATCAGGGAAGCTATCATCAATACGAAGTGGGTTATCAAGCACATTTTCTAATCTAGACAAGTTGTCTGCAACGGGGTTCTCAGCTCCCTTTCTATCAATAATATGCAAATCAAATTCTTGTAGCAGGAGAACCCATCTAATAAGTCTAGGTTTAGCATCTTTCTTTTCCATGAGCTATTTAATAGCAGCATGATCAGTGTGAATAGTTACTTTAGAATCAACAATATAAGGTCTGAAGTTATCACAAGAAAATACAACTGCTAGGAATTCTTTTTCAGTAGTAGCATAATTTCTTTGAGCATTGTCTAGGGTTTTACTAGCATATTGAATAACATTTAATTTCTTATCAACTCTTTGCCCTAGAACAGCACCTACAACATAATCACTAGCATCACACATAATTTCAAAGGGTAAATTCCAATCATGTGGCTGAACAATAGGTGCAGAGATCAATGCTTTCTTAAATATTTCAAATGCTTCTACACAATCATCATCATAAACAAATGGTATATCTTTTTGTAACAAATTAGTCAGGGTCCGAGAGATTTTTGAGAAGTCCTTAATGAACCTCCTATAAAATCCGGCGTGACCAAGGAAACTTCTTATACCTTTGATGTCCTTGGGACATGGCATGTTTTTAATAGCATCAACCTTGGCTTTATCAACCTCAATACCTCTTGCAGAAACTTTATGCCCCAAGACAATACCTTCATTAACCATAAAGTGGCACTTTTCCAAATTCAAAACAAGATTAGTTTCTTCACATCTCTACAAAACTCGATCAAGGTTGCTCAAGCAATCATCAAAAGAAGATCCATAGACGGAGAAATCGTCCATGAAAACCTCACAAATCTTTTCAAAAAAGTCAGAGAATATAGCCATCATGCATCTTTGAATGGTAGCAGGTGCATTACATAAACCAAAAGGCATACGTCTATAAGCTAAAGTACCAAAAGGGCAAGTAAAAGTAGTCTTTGATTGATCTTTGATTGACACAGGTATTTGAGAGAAACCAGAATAACCATCTACAAAGCAAAAATGTGTATGTTTGGATAGTCTTTCTAGCATTTGATCGATAAAAGGTAAGGGGTAATGATCCTTTTTAGTGGCCTTATTTAAATTGCGGAAATCAATTACCATCCTATAACCTGTAATAATTCTTTGAGGAATCAATTCATCTTTATCATTAGGAACGACAGTAATACCTCCCTTCTTAGGGACACAATGGACAGGACTTACCCACTGACTATCAGCAGTGGGATAGATTATACCTGCCTCAAGGAGCTTTAGTATTTCTTTTCTTACCACTTCTTTCATTTTAGGATTCAACCGTCGTTGATGATCATGAAATGGTTTAGCATCTTCTTCCAAATTAATTTTATGTTGACATAGAGTGGGACTAATGCCCTTAAGACCATCAATAGTATACCCAATAGCAGCATGACGCTTCTTCAGAGTTTTCAACAATCTCTCTTTCTCATGCTCTAAAAGGTTAGCACTAATAATAACAGGATATATCTTTTTCTCATCAAGATAAGCATATTTTAGAGTGTCAGGTAACAGTTTAAGCTCAAACACGGGATCACCCTTGGGTGGAGGAGGATTCCCCAGGATTTCAACAGGCAAATTGTTTTTCAGAATAGGTTCCTGTTTAAAGAATACTTCGTCTATTTCCCTTCTTTCATTCATAAACATATCATTTTCATGGTCTAGCAAATATTGTTCTAAAGGATCACTAGGAGGTACGGCAATAGAAGCAAGACTAATAATTTCATCCTTACTAGGTAATTCTTCGTCACGGTGTTGTTTACTAAATTTAGAGAAATTAAATTCATGAGTCATATCATCTAAACCGATAGTAACAACATCCCTTTTGCAATCTATGGTAGCATTAACAGTGTTCAGGAAGGGTCTACCAAATATAATGGGACAAAAGCTATCTTGTGGGTGATACGTCTCCAACGTATCTATAATTTTTGATTGCTCCATGCTATATTATCTACTGTTTTGGACATTATTGGGCTTTATTACCCACTTTTATATTATTTTTGGCACTAACCTATTAACCGGAGGCCCAACCCAGAATTGCTGTTTTTTGCCTGTTTTAGGGTTTCGAAGAAAAGGAATATCAAACGGAGTCCAAACGGAATGAAACCTTCGGGAACGTGATTTTCTCATCGAATACAACTCAGGAGACTTGGACCCTACGTCAAGGCACGTAACAGGAGGCCACGAGGTAGGGGGCGCGCCCTACCCTACCAGGCGCGCCCCCACCCTCGTGGGCCCCCTGTTGCTCCACCAACGTACTTCTTCCTCCTATATATACCCACGTACCCCCAAACGATCAGAGACGGAGCCAAACCCCTAATTCCACTACCGTAACTTTCTGTATCCATGAGATCTCATCTTGGGGCCTGTTCTAGAGCTCCGCCGGAGGGGGCATCGATCATGGAGGGCTTCTACATCAACACCATAGCCCTTCCGATGAAGTGTGAGTAGTTTACTTCAGACCTACGGGTCCATAGTTAGTAGCTAGATGGATTCTTCTCTCTTTTTGGATCTCAATACAATGTTCTCCCCCTCTCTTGTGGAGATCTATTCGATGTAATCTTCTTTTTGCGGTGTGTTTGTTGAGACCGATGAATTGTGGGTTTATGATCAAGTCTATCTATGAATAATATTTGAATCTTCTCTGAATTCTTTTATGTATGATTGGTTATCTTTGCAAGTCTCTTTGAATTATCAATTTGTTTGGCCTACTAGATTGATCTTTCTTGCAACGGGAGAAGTGCTTAGCTTTGGGTTCAATCTTACGGTGTCCTTTCCCGGTGACAGTAAGGGCAGCAAGGCACGTATTGTATTGTTGTCATCGAGGATAACAAGATGGGGTTTTCTTCATATTGCATGAGTCTATCCCTCTACATCATGTCATCTTGCTTAAGGCGTTACTCTGTTTTTACTTAATACTCTAGATGCATGCTGGATAGCGGTCGATGAGTGGAGTAATAGTAGTAGATGCAGGCAGGAGTCGGTCTACTTGTCTCGGACATGATGCCTATATACATGATCATACCTAGATATTCTCATAACTATGCTCAATTCTGTCAATTGCTGAACAGTAATTTGTTCACCCACCATAGAATACTTATGCTCTCGAGAGAAGCCACTAGTGAAACCTATGGCCCCCGGGTCTATCTTTATCATATCAGTCTCTTACTACTTAGTCATTTACTTTTCCATTTACTTTGCCTTTATTTTACTTTGCATCTTTATCATAAAAATACCAAAAATATTATCTTATCATATCTATCAGATCTCACTCTCGTAAGTGGCCCTATAGGGATTTACAACCCCTATTTGCGTTGGTTGCGAGGATTTATTTGTTTTGTGCAGGTGCGAGGGACTCGCGCCTAGCCTCCTACTGGATTGATACCTTGGTTCTCAAAAACTGAGGGAAATACTTACTCTACTTTGCTGCATCATCCCTTCCTCTTCGGGGAAAACCAATGCAGTGCTAAAAGAGGTAGCAAGAAGGATTTCTGGCGCTGTTGCCGGGGAGGTCTACGCAAAAGTCAACATACCAAGTACCCATCACATACCCTTATCTCCCGCATTAAATTATTTTCCATTTGCCTCTCGTTTTCCTTTCCCCCCACTTCACCCTTGCCGTTTTATTCGCCCTCTCTCTCTCTATCCTCTCTCTCTATTTGCCTCTTTTTGTCCGTTTGCTTTTTGTTTGCTTGTGTGTTAGTTTGCTTGCTTGTCACGATGGCTCAAGATAATACTAAATTGTGTGACTTCACCAATACCAACAACAATAATTTTATTAGCACTCCGATTGCTCCTCTTACCGATGCTGAATCTTGTGAAATTAATACTGCTTTGCTGAATCTTGTCATGAAAGATCTGTTCTCCGGCCTTCCTAGTGAAGATGTCGCTACCCATCTAAATAGCTTCGTTGATTTGTGTGACATGCAAAAGAAAAAAGTTGTGATATTGATATTGTTAAATTGAAGCTATTTCCTTTTTCTCTTAGAGATCGTGCTAAAGCTTGGTTCTCGTCTTTGCCTAAAAATAGTATTGATTCATGGAACAAGTGCAAAGATGCTTTTATCTCTAAGTATTTTCCTCCTGCTAAGATCATCTCTCTTAGAAACAATATTATGAACTTTAAGCTACTTGATCATGAACATGTTGCACAATCTTGGGAGAGAATGAAATTAATGATACATAATTGCCCTACTCATGGTTTAAATTTGTGGATGATTATACAAAAAATTTATGCCAGATTGAATTTTGCTTCTAGAAATCTTTTAGATTCGGCCGTGGGAGGCACTTTTATGGAAATCACTTTAGGAGAAGCTACTAAACTCCTAGATAATACTATGGTTAATTATTCTCAATGGCATACTGAAAGATCTACTAATAGAAAGGTGCATGCGATAGAAGAAATTAATGTTTTGAGTGGAAAGATGGATGAACTTATGAAATTATTTGCTAATAAGAGTGTTTCTTCCGATCCTAATGATATGCCCTTGGCTACTTTGATTGATAATAATAATGAATCTATGGATGTGAATTTTGTTGGTAGGAACAATTTTGGCAACAACGCGTATAGAGGAAATTTCAACCCTAGGCCTTATCCTAGTAATCCCTCTAATAATTATGGTAATTCGTACAACAATTCTTATGGAAATTATAATAAGATGCCCTCTGATTTTGAATCTAATATTAAATAATTTATTACTGCGCAAAAGAATTTTAATGCTATGAGTGTAGAAAAATTGCTTAAGATTGATGATTTGGCCAGGAACGTTGATAGAATTGCTCTTGATGTTGATTCTTTGAAACTTAGATCTATTCCACCTAAGCATGATATCAATTAGTCTCTCAAAGCCATGAGAATTTCCATTGATGAGTGCAAAGAAAGAACCGCTAGGATGCGTGCTAAGAAAAATACCTTTATAAAAGCGTGTTCTTCTAGTTCCTATGAAAATAATGATGAAGATCTAAAAGTTATTGATGTGTCCCCTATTAAATCTTTGTTTTGAAATATGAATCTTGATAATGATGGGACTGAATATGATCCACCTTTACCTAGAAGGCGTTCTAAGAATTCGGAATTTGTTGATCTTGATGCTAAATTTGATAAAAGTGGGATTGAAGAAATTAAAACCCCAGATGTTGCTAAACCCACTATTATGGATTTCAAGGAATTTAACTATGAAAATTGCTATTTGATTGATTGTATTTCCTTGTTGCAATCCGTGCTAAATTCTCCTCATGCTTATAGTCAAAATAAAGCGTTTACTAAACATATCTTTGATGCCTTGATGCAATCTTATGAAGAAAAACTTGAATTGGAAGTTTCTATCCCTAGAAAACTTTATGATGAGTGGGAAACAACTATTAAAATTAAAATTAAAGATCATGAATGATGTGCTTTATGTGATTTTGGTGCTAGTGTTTCCACGATTCCTAAGACTTTGTGTGATTTGTTAGGTTTCCGTAATTTTGATGATTGCTCTCTAAACTTGCACCTTGCGGATTCCACTATTAAGAAACCTATGGGAAGAATTAATGATGTTCTTATTGTTGCAAATATGAATTATGTGCCCGTAGATTTTATTGTTCTTGACATAGATTGCAATCCTTCATGTCCTATTATTCTTCGTAGACCTTTCCTTAGAATGATTGGTGCAATTATTGATATGAAGGAAGGAAATATTAGATTCCAATTTCCATTAAGGAAAGGCATGGAACACTTTCATAGAAATAAAATTAAATTACCTTATGAATCTATTATGAGAGCCACTTATGGATTGCCTACCAAAGATGGCAATACCTAGATCTATTCTTGCTTGTTATGCCTAGCTAGGGGCGTTAAACGATAGCGCTTGTTGGGAGGCAACCCAATTTTATTTTTATTCCTTGCTTTTTGCTCCTGTTTAGTAATAAATAAATTATCTAGACTCTGTTTTGGTTGTGTTTTTTGTGTTTAATTAGTGTTTGTGCCAAGTAGAACCGTTGGGAAGATTTGAGGAAAGTCTTGTTGAACATGCTGTAAAAAACAAAAACTTTAGCGCTCACGAGAACTGCTGTCATTTTTATTTTGGAAGTGATATTTAGTTAATTATTTTTGAAGACGATTAATATATAAATTCCTCACGTCCAGCAATTTATTTTAGAATTTTTGGGGTTCCAGATCTTGCGCTAGCTACAGATTACTACAGACTGTTCTGTTTTTGACAGATTCTTTTTTTCGTGTGTTGTTTGCTTATTTTGATGAATCTATGGCTAGTAAAATAATTTATAAACCATAGATAAGTTGTAATACATTAGGTATAACACCCATATAAATAAAGAATGAGTTCATTACAGTACCTTGAAGTGGTCTTTTGTTTTCTTTCGCTAACGGAGCTCACGAGATTTTCTACTTTAAGTTTTGTGTTGTGAAGTTTTCAAGTTCTGGGTAAAGATTTGATGGATTATGGAACAAGGAGTGGCAAGAGCCTAAGCTTGGGGATGCCCATGGCACCCCCAATATAATCTAAGGACACCTAAAATCCAAAGCTTTGGGATGCCCCTGAAGGCATCACCTCTTTCGTCTACTTCTATCGGTAACTTTACTTGGAGCTATATTTTTATTCCCCACATGATATGTGTTTTGCTTGGAGCGTCTTGTATTATTTGAGTCTTTGCTTGTTAGTTTACCACAATCATCCTTCTGTACACACCTTTTTAGAGATCCATACATGATTTGAATTTTTTTTAGAATACTCTATGTGCTTCGCTTATATCTTTTGAGTTATATAATATTGCTCTAGTGCTTCACTTATATCTTTTAGAGCACGGTGATGGATTTGTTTTATAGAAACTATTGATATATTATGCTTCACTTATATTATTTTGAGAGTCTTAATAGCATGGTAATTTGCTTAAAATCCTAATATGCTTGGTATGCAAGATTAATAATAAAACTTCCTTATGAGTGTGTTGAATACTAAGAGAAGTTTGATGCTTGATGATTGTTTTGAGACATGGAGGTAATAATATCAAAGTCGTGCTAGTTGAGTAGTTGTGAAATTGAGAAATACTTGTGTTGAGGTTTGCAAGTCCCGTAGCATGCACGTATGGTAAACGTTATGCAACAAATTTGAAACATGAGGTGTTATTTGATTGTCTTCCTTATGAGTGGCGGTCGGGGACGAGCGATGGTCTTTTCCTACCAATCTATCCCCCTAGGAGCATGCGCGTAGTACCGAGGTTTTTGATGACTTGTAGATTTTTGCAATAAGTATGTGAGTTCTTTATGACTAATGTTGAGTCCATGGATTATACGCACTCTCACCCTTCCATCCTTGCTAGCCTCTTCGGTACCGTGCATTGCCCTTTCTCACATTGAGAGTTGGCGCAAACTTTGCCGGTGCATCCAAACCCCGTGATACGATACGCTCTTTCACACATAAACCTCCTTATATCTTCCTAAAAACAGCCACCATACCTACCTATTATGGCATTTCCATAGCCATTCCGAGATATATTGCCATGCAACTTTCCATCATTCCATTCATCATGACACATTCATCATTGCCATATTGCCTAGCATGATCATGTAGTTGACATAGTATTTGTGGCAAAGCCACCGTTCATAATTCTTTCATACATGTCACTCTTGGTCCATTGCATATCCCGGTACACTGTTGGAGGCATTCATATAGAGTCATACATTGTTCTAGTATCGAGTTGTAAATAAATAGAAGTGTGATGATCATCATTTTCTAGAGCATTGTCCCAAGTGAGGAATATATATAAAAAGGAAAAAAAGAGAAAGGCCATAAAAAATAGAAAGGCCATAAAAAATGAGAGAAAAAGAGAGAAGGGACAATGTTACTATCCTTTGCCACACT
This sequence comes from Triticum dicoccoides, assembly GCF_002162155.2. Lineage (NCBI taxonomy): Eukaryota > Viridiplantae > Streptophyta > Magnoliopsida > Poales > Poaceae > Triticum > Triticum dicoccoides. The sequence goes on from NC_041386.1 coordinate 45,760,414, forward strand.
TGTGCTTCAAAGTAGCACCATAATCTTCATAATAGAGAGTCTCTCATGTTATCACTTTCATATACTAGTGGGAATTTTTCATTATAGAACTTGGCTTGTATATTCCAACAATGGGCCTCCTCAAGTGTCCTAGGTCTTCATGAGCAAGCAAGTTGGATGCACACCCACTAGTTTCTTTTGTTGAGCTTTCATACATTTATAGCTCTAGTGCATCCGTTGCATGGCAATCCCTACTCCTTACATTAACATCAATCGGTGGGCATCTCCATAGCCCATTGATTAGCCTCGTCGATGTGAGACTTCCTCCTTTTTGTCAATGGCTCGCGCTCATATATTGCGTGAAAGTTTATAGGTTTGAGATTACTAAAGTATGAAACAATTCCTTGGCTTGTCATCGGGGTTGTTCATGATGATAGCATTCTTGTGTGACGAAAATGAAACATGACTAAACCATATGATTTTGTAGGGATGAACTTTCTTTGGCCATGTTATTTTGAGAAGACATAATTGCTTAGTTAGTATGCTTGAAGTATTATCATATTTATGTCAATATGAACTTTTGTCTTGAATCTTTCGGATCTGAATATTCATACCACAATTAAGAAGAATTACAATAAAATTATGCCAAGTAGGACTCGGCACCAAAAATTCTGTTTTTATCATTTACCTACTCGAGGACGAGCATGAATTAAGCTTGGGGATGCTTGATACGTCTCCAACGTATCTATAATTTTTGATTGCTCCATGCTATATTATCTACTATTTTGGACATTATTGGGCTTTATTATCCACCTTTATATTATTTTTGGGACTAACCTATTAACCGGAGGCCCAGCCCAGAATTGCTATTTTTTGCCTGTTTTAGGGTTTTGAAGAAAAGGAATATCAAACGGAGTCCAAACGGAATGAAACCTTCAGGAACGTGATTTTCTCATCGAATACAACTCAGGAGACTTGGACCCTACGTCAAGGCACGTAACAGGAGGCCACGAGGTAGGGGGCGTGCCCTACCCTACCAGGCGTGTCCCCCACCCTCGTGGGCCCCCTGTTACTCCACCGACGTACTTCTTCCTCCTATATATACCCACATACCCTCAAACGACCAGAGACGGAGCCAAAACCCTAATTCCACCGCCGTAAATTTCTGTATCCACGAGATCCCATCTTGGGGCCTGTTCCGGAGCTCTGCCGGAGGGGGCATCGATCATGGAGGGCTTCTACATCAACACCATAGCCCTTCCGATGAAGTGTGAGTAGTTTACTTCAGACCTACGGGTCCATAGTTAGTATCTAGATGGCTTCTTCTCTCTTTTTGGATCTCAATACAATGTTCTCCCCCTCTCTTGTGGAGATCTATTCGATGTAATCTTCTTTTTGCGGTGTGTTTGTTGAGATCGATGAATTTTGGGTTTATGATCAAGTCTACCTATGAATAATATTTGAATCTTCTCTGAATTCTTTTATGTATGATTGGTTATCTTTGCAAGTCTCTTCGAATTATCAGTTTGGTTTGGCCTACTAGATTGATCTTTCTTGCTGTCGGTGTCGAAACCGACGGATCTCGGGTAGGGGTTCCCGAACTGTGCGTCTAAGGCGGATGGTAACAGGAGGCAGGGGACACGATGTTTACCCAGGTCCGGGCCCTCTTGATGGAGGTAAAACCCTACATCCTGCTTGATTGTTCTCGATGATATGAGTATTACAAGAGTTGATCTACCACGAGATCAGAGAGGCTAAACCCTAGAAGCTAGCCTATGGTATGATTGTTGTTGTCCTACGGACTAAAACCCTCCGGTTTATATAGACACCGGAGATGGCTAGGGTTACACAGAGTCGGTTACAAGGAAGGAGATCTACATATGCGTATTGCCAAGCTTGCCTTCCACGCCAAGGAGAGTCCCATCCGGACATGGGACGAAGTCTTCAATCTTGTATCTTCATAGTCCAATAGTCCGTCCATAGGATATAATCCGGCTGTCCGGATACCCCCTAATCCAGGACTCCCTCAGTAGCCCCTGAACCAGGCTTCAATGACGATGAGTCCGGCGCGCAGATTGTCTTCGGCATTGCAAGGCGGGTTCCTCCTCTGAATACTTCATAGAAGATTTTGAACACGAGGATCGTGTCTGGCTCTGCAAAACAAGTTCCACATACCACCGTAGAGAGAATAATATTTCCACAAATCTAACCTGCTGACGTACCCCGTAGCGTGACATCACACCACAACCAGGTCTTTATTCGAATCATTTTTCATAACCAATCTCAGCGTGTTTCGCGAGGTGGTTTCCTTGGCACGTCTTGCCGAAGCAGAGATCGTGTCCCCTTTATTACGGGATTCTCATCAATACGGACATGGGTAACGCAACCGTGCCTATTGGTAGGACTCCTAGATCTTAGGCAAGTCCCAAACGGCTACGAGGAGGACGCTTGATATTCACCCTCTTTATAAAGGGGACAAGGCCTTTTCTTTTTTCCCTCTCGCGCTCAATCAAATCCTTCCCCCGCATCGAGTTCTAACACCCAAAACGCAGGTCAGGTGCTTCGGACCTTCAACTATGTCCGGATCCAACCTTCAAGGTCGGTGGATGCCTTCCTCCGTCATGGAGGAGGACATCAAGAAGTTGAGAGAGGCCAGATATCTGACCGCCGAAATTTCGCATCGGCTGCCTGCCCGAGGGCAGGCCGTCCCTACTCCCGAACCCAACGAGAGCGTCATGTTCGTCTCCCACTTCCTCCGAGGACTAGGCCTTGCTTTGGATCCCTTTGTTAGGGGTCTTATGTTCTATTATGGGCTAGATTTTCACGATCTGGCCCCGGATTCCCTTCTTCACATCTCGACATTTATTGTCGTATGTGAGGCCTTCCTCCGCATTACCCCTCACTTCGGCCTGTGGCTCAAGACCTTCGATGTAAAGCCGAAGATGATCGAGGGGCAGCATGCAGCGTGCGGAGGTGCTTCAATAAGAAAAATCGTTGACGCTCCATGGCCTGAGGGTTGCTTCCCAGAGGTGCCCGGATTGTGGCAGCGGGAGTGGTTCTACATCACAGCTCCCCGAAGTGCCAAGTGGGTAGCTGCCCCCACCTTTCTCTCAGGCCCCCCACCACAACTGATGTCATGGATCAGCAGGGGGCTGAGCTGGGGTCCAGCCAAGGACGTGCCAATACTGCAAAGCCATATCCGAGATCTCTTTGAGAGAGATTTCAGTCTAGTTATGGTTGTGCAAGTTATGCTAGTTTGCCAAGTCCAGCCTTGCAAACGCCGGCCCCTTCGCATGTGGGAGTTCAACCCGGAAGGACCGCGAGCTATTCAACATTTTCTCGGCATGACGCACAAAGAGATGTACAAATTGTTCTTCGGACCACAAATAATGTGTCCGGACATCACTGAGGATGCAGGTCTGAGCTGCGATCTCCCGAATACCCAAGTAAGTAGCCCCGCATCCGAACACACTGTCGATTTATTTATCGCAACGTTGCCCTAAAAAAGCCGCTCTTTGACCAGGATTGGATGGCGAAGGAAAAGTTGATCAGGTGTCCGCCCCCCCTCCCTGAGACCTCACCAAATCCCGTGCTAACCAGGATGCTAGAGATCACGCCTTATCAAGCGCCCTCAGGAGAGGATAAAGGGGGAACAAGGAGGCTAGTGTTGGGGAACGTAGTAATTTCAAAAAATTCCTACGCACACGCAAGATCATGGTGATGCATAGCAACGAGAGGGGAGAGTGTTGTCTACATACCCTCGTAGACCGAAAGCGGAAGCATTAGCACAACATGGTTGATGTAGTCGTACGTCTTCATGATCCGACCGATCAAGTACAGAACGCACGACACCTCCGAGTTCAACACACGTTCAGCCCGATGACGTCCCTCGAACTCCGATCCAGCCGAGTGTTCAGGGTGTGTTTCATCAGCACGACGGTGTGGTGACGATGTTGATGTTCTACTGATGCAGGGCTTCGCCTAAGCACCGCTATAGTATTATCGAGGTGGACTATGGTGGAGGGGGGCACCGCACACGGCTAAAAGATCAACTTGATCAATTGTTGTGTCTATGGGGTGCCCCCTGGACACGTATATAAAGGATTGGAGGAGGGGAGGGCCCGGCCCTCTCTATGGCGCGCCCTAGGGGAGTCCTACTCCCACCGGGAGTAGGATTCCCCCTTTCCTAGTAGAACTAGGATCCCTTCCAAGTAGTATGAGTAGGAGAGAAGGAAAGGGAAGGGAAAAGGAGAAGGAAGGAAGGGGGCGCCCCCCTCCCTAGTCCAATTCGGACCAGCCCATGGGGAGGGGTGTGGCCACCCTTTGAGGCCTTTCTCTCCTTTCCCGTATGGCCCATTAAGGCCCAATATGAATTCCCGTAACTCCCCGATACTCCCGAAAATACCCGAATCACTCGGAACCTTTTCGATGTCCGAATATAGTCATCCAATATATCGATCTTTACGTCTGGACCATTTCGAGACTCCTCGTCATGTCCCCGATCTCATCCGGGACTCTGAACTCCTTCGGTACATTAAAACAAATAAACTCATAATATAACTGTCATCGAACTTTAAGCGTGCGGACCCTACGGGTTCGAGAACTATGTAGACATGACCGAGACACGTCTCCGATCAATAACCAATAGCGGAACCTGGATGCTCATATTGGTTCCCACATATTCTACGAAGATCTTTATCGGTCAGACCGCATAACAACATACGTTGTTCCCTTTGTCATCAGTATGTTACTTGCCCGAGATTCGATCGTTGGTATCTCAATACCTAGTTCAATCTCGTTACCGGCAAGTCTCTTTACTCGTTTCGTAATACATCATCCCGCAACTAACTCATTAGTTGCAATGCTTGCAAGGCTTAAGTGATGTGCATTACCGAGAGGGCCCAGAGATACCTCTCCGACAATCGGAGTGACAAATCCTAATCTCGAAATACGCCAACCCAACAAGTACCTTCGGAGACACCTGTAGAGCACCTTTATAATCACCCAGTTACGTTGTGACGTTTGGTAGCACACAAAGTGTTCCTCTGGTAAACGGGAGTTGCATAATCTCATTGTCATAGGAACATGTATAAGTCATGAAGGAAGCAATAGCAACAAAATAAATGATCAAGTGCTATGCTAACGGAATGGGTCAAGTCAATCACATCATTCTCCTAATGATGTGATCCCGTTAATCAAATGACAACTCATGTCTATGGTTAGGAAACATAACCATCTTTGATCAATGAGCTAGTCAAGTAGAGGCATACTAGTGACATTCTGTTTGTCTATGTATTCACACATGTATTATGTTTCCGGTTAATACAATTCTACCATGAATAATAAACATTTATCATGATATAAGGAAATAAATAATAACTTTATTATTGCCTTTAGGGCATATTTCCTTCAGCTAGCGCCTCCGCGAAGGAGGTTAGCCGGGGAGGAGGAACTAAAACGTCCTCTCCCCAGGGAAGGAAGAGAACCGCCTCTGAGGACCTGGAGACAATGGTCTCCAAACGGGGGAAGAAATCTCCGCCGGAGGGTCCTGCCCTGGGGGATACCCTGGCCGCACTATGCCCTCAAGGGGATCAGCCCTCCACCGAGCTGTAAGTAAAAGGGCATTTAATAATGAAAATATCTCGCTTTACCTCTAAGGAAAATAACCGAGGCATTTGTCTTGCAGTTCAGATCTTAGCCCTTCTTAGCAGAGCTCGTCTTCAGGGGATCTTCTTCCAGAGATGATGGAGAGCGAAACGCCTCCCCCTGCCACGCCGCCTCACGAGGCGAGCGACCCCGAGGTGTCGTCACGGAGGGTTTCTCCTGATCTGGCAAGGCCAGAAGGTAATCCTACGGCCACCCGAAGTCCTCAGTATCCGGCTCTCGAAGAGAGCAATCGAAAGAGTCCGGCACCGTCTAGTGTGCAGTCGGACGTACTGAGGGATCCACTGGAGCAAGCGGCTATCTCAAAAGAGCACCGCACATTGATGGGTACGATGATTGAAAGGATTTCGTCCGCCGAAAGCGGGTTGCATGAAGCCTTTATGAGTCTACTGACGGGTTTTGAGGTACGTGAAATGATGTACATTTTTTATAGTACCGCACATTTTTAGATGTGCCCTGTGTAGATAGTAGCCCCTGAGACTTTGGTTGTCGTCGAAAATGGCGGCAAACAGAGGATCATAGTCCCAGGTAATAATTAGTCCGCCTTTATGCACAGGTGGTTGAAGCTCCGGTGGCTAGCTGGACTGATGGATTTGCCGAACTAAAGCAGCACCTGGATGCGGCAGATGCCGACATCGTGCTTGTCAACAAGCGGCTTGACGAGGCACAGGGTCAGCGATTTTTCTGGTGATTGTCACATAATAAGAGTAGGATGATGCCAGTATCTTTAATATGTTGTGACTGCAGATGGAGCTGCCACCATGGAGACCCTTCGGGCGGAGCTTTCCCGAGCCAAGGAGCAAGGAAGGAGTAGCAATGCGGCCGCTTTAAAGGCGGCCGAAGAGTTAAGTGCCGAACAGGCCGCGCATTGCGAGAGCAAAGAAAAAATAGCCAAGATGGTTGTAGAGTTAAAAGATGCCGCTGACCATTACTAGCTTCTTGAAGAAGAAAACCGGGCGAAGGTGACGGACCTGGAAAAGGCCCGGGTGGCTGCCAAGGAGGCCCGCTCCAAAATTAGAGTGACGAAGGAGGAGCTGCGGATATTGTATCTGGGAAGCCCTTCTTGTTGCGGACTAAGTTCGGGGATCCGAAGTATGCACCTCTGGACCGGCTATGGAGTTCCGCGGACGCCTACGTGGATTTGGCTGCAAGTGCTGCTGATGCGGCCGAGTACTTCAAGGATCGGAAAGATCACGAAGTGGAAAAACTATTTTGGTCACAGTTTCATGCTCCAGCCCATCCGCTGCTGTTGAATGAGCAAATGGCCGAGTGGGCCAAGCTCCATAGATTATCCGAACTTGCCATGAGGTCCGTTGTGGATCATCTGTGGCCGAGAGGGCCAGCCGAATAACTACTTTAGCTTAGTGCAACAATTCCTTGGTGCTATGCCACACATCGATGCTGTAAAGAGGTCGGCGTGCATAGAAGGCTCGCGGGTGGCCCTTGCTCGTGTCAAAACATACTGGGTGGAGATGGATGCTACCACTATTGCGGCATAGGGTTCAGCCATAGGCCGAGTGGCTGCCGAGCACTACTTTGAAGAAGTTCTTGAAGGCGCTCGTTTGATAGAGGCTCAGTGCTCGAAGAATATTATGTTTGAGTGACATGTATTCCCATTGTAAAAACAATGTTTTATTGATTTTATCAAGGCTGTATTTATACTTTTGCCCGAAAGTACTATGATGCCTCTTGTGCGACTGTTTATGTATATATGTATATAACCTAAAAGATGGCAGTCGTCGGCTTTAGCCGCCATGCATATAATGCGGGGGTGTTCGTAGAAGACGCATGTTCACACTTGATCCAGCGTCTTGGTCCATTAAGGAGGTGATAGCGCAGCGAACTAGGCAATCAGACTATAATGCTTTAACACTTTCACTTAGCCAGAGGAGTTTGACAGTGGGGCTACTATATAGCCCCTGGTGGCTCCACGCTCATCCGAATTCGGGGCGCGTACATGTGTGGCCGGGAAACGGCCCTTCGTTAAGGCGGAGGAATCCCGAAGATTCCGCTAGGTCATCGAGTGGTTGACCAGTCTCACGCTGTATCATGACAGTCAGTTTTCGGCTTTCTCTACTAAGGTGCTCGTCCGGATGAACCAGGGCACAATCACAGTAGTTCTCCTGGTGCCGCCTTAGCCAATAGAGTGAAACGTAAGGCAGCAAAACACAAGAGCCGGGCAAACCCAAGATTTGACCAAAGACATGATTCGGAGCTGATGCATATAAGGCCAAACTCGTGACGCCGAACACTCCCTAAGGTATTCGGTCTTTATGATGTAAACCGGGCCTAGACAGTGCCCTTTGTAAGAAGCCCCTAGTGTCCAGGTACGTGCAATATTCTGACGTGGCCACATGCCAATACGTTAGCATCCTTCTCAATTGTACTGAGAATCCGGGGGATGTGTATCAACAAGAGACAGTAAAAAAGGTTTATGCAGGCTCTTAATCTAAAAAGAATCCTTGGAACGGGTCCCTGCTGCACGTCTGCGCCTGTGTCTCCGTTGTGCCATATCCTGGACGGGTATAGGACGATGGTCATCTGTTAAAAGAGAGGAACTTAGTTGAAAAGTTGTCGTGCAAAAAGGTAGGTTATACTAAATAAACCATGTACAGTTCAAGATAAGTCAGGATGAGCCTAATTGTCACTTGTTTACACGTGTTGAGCCCCTTGTATTGTTATATGGGTATAGCCATCAAACCTGCATTAATTATATATAGCTGCACCAGACTCGTCTAACCGTGTCTGTGGTCTTAACGACCCGTCAGATGCTCTAGTTGGTGAGGCCGTGTGCGGCTGCCAAGGCGGCCGCATGGTCTTCCGCGCGCAAGTAGCGCTCAATATTTCCATTTACTGTAATGATGCCACATGGACCGGGCATCTTGAGCATGAGAGAAGCATAATGCGGTATTGCGTTAAAGCGAGCGAAAGCTTCGTGTCCGAGTAGTGCTTGATAGCCACTTTGGAACGGAGCGATGTGGAAGGTTAAATTTTTGCTGCGGAAGTTATCGGGAAAGCCGAATATAACCTCTAGTAGCAGGGAGCCCGTGCAATGGGCTTCTGGGCCTGGCGTTACTCCTTTAAAGGTAGTATTGCTATGGCTGATTTTTGTTGGGTCTATCCCCATTTTACGGACTATGTCCTGATATATCAGGTTTAAACTACTGCCGCTGTCCATCAGGACTCGTGTGAAGTGGTATCCGTCAATTATCGGGTCTAAGACCAAGGCAGCCCATCCTGCATGCCGGATACTTGCCGAGTAATCCCGATGGTCAAAGGTGATCGGTTGGGACTGTCGGCGTTCTGGGAACGGGGGTCCCCAGACTTGCCTGCCTGCGGCCTGCGGCGTGGCTCAAAGGGGGGCCCAGCACGGCCCATCTTCACCAACACAAACCCAAGACCCTCGCGAGGGGCCAAGCCTCACAGGGCGGATGGCGTGAAGCCTCCTCAGGCACGGCCTCGTCAGGCTGGCTCACGAGGAGGCAGAGAGATCAAGGCGGGGTACCTCACGAGGTGCCCATGACGCAAGCCATGACAACTCAGGGCGCCAGGCGGGTGCCAGCCCGCGCAGCGTCCTCCTTTCCTCTTTGGTGCAAAGGGGGCAAGCGCAGCCGCGGAGTACCGAGGCATCAGGCAAAGGTTGCCATTTCGGTGCAACAAGACCAAGACCAGCAGGACTACGAGACGGAGGTCACCGTGGAGCCCAAGACGGCGTCATCACCAGAGCTTTGCGCAGGCGAAGACTATTTTTGTCAGGATAGTTGATACTTGTTGTCCCCCTTCAAATTAGCCCGCCATTGTTGGCTCCCTTCCCACTCAATATTTGGGAAGAGGACCAGGGCCTCTATAAATAGGACTAGCCACCCACATAGCTGGGGGGGAGGGGACGAAGACAAGGGGGTCGGTCGAAAGAGAGAGAAAGAGAGAGAGAGAGAGAGAGAGAGAGAGAGAGAGAGAGAGAAAGGTGGCTGAACTCCTACCGGCAGTTCATCGCCTCAGCCAAGAACAGACCCTCGCGAGGCTGTTCTTCCTTGTATTGTTGATTATCATCAGCCCAAGAGGCAATCCACACACCACACACTGGAGTAGGGTATTACACCACAACGGTGGCCCGAACCAGTATAAACCCTGTGTCTGTGTTGTTCTTTCCTTAGTTTAGATCCTAGCACGGCGGAGGGGTGCAGGAAGGTAGGAGGCGAAATCTTTGAGCACACCCTAGTGTTCGAACCTCAAGGGTCTGCAGGAACCTGAAATCCGACATTTGGCACGCCAGGTAGGGGTGCGCCGGAATTCGTCTTCCACCGCCCCGTTCTCCTCCGACCGTCACGCCCATGTCTGACGCTCGTCGGGCCCGCGCCGAGCTCTGGGCCGCGCTCGCTTCCCGCGTCGCCCAGACGGCCCCTGTCGGTGGGCATCCACGCCGTTCCCCATCACCTGCCGTCAACGCTGCCACCGACCCGGCGGGGGACGAGCGGCAAGCATCATCCTAGCATCCGTCCGTGCGGCAAGACGGTCGCACCGCAACTCCCTCGCTCGCCCCAGCTGGATCTTCATCCCGCACGCTCCGCGCGCCCATGGAGGCTCGGGCTGCACTCATCGCGGCAAACGAGCTCCTGCGCTATCGTCCCGTCGACGACGTCTACGAAGAATGGCTCGACCGCGTCGCCGAGCTCGTCCGCGCTGCAGGGGGCTCTTCCGCGCCGTCCGTTCCGCTGCACCGCACCCCGCCCCGCACGGGCGAAGAGGCTCCGGCGGCGCCCCGGCCGCCTCCTCCTCAAGAAGACGCCATGGCTCCAAGGCGCATGGCCCCTGGACAGAACCCGCTCCGTCAGGTGCCAGTGCAGCAAGAACAGAGCTGCCAAGAAGTCCCTCGCCCGCCAGAAGCTGCCCGGGCGCTCCCTGCTCCAGCACGTCGCGACCATCCTCCTGCTCCAGCGTGTGGGGACATGCAAGACCAGGCTCTCCATCACCTAAGGCCTCCCGTGGCCATAGCAGGCTGCCACGCCTACACCACCGAACTACGCAGCGTCGCGTGGCCCGGCAAGTTCAAACTAGACCTGCCTCCTCGCTACGACGGCACGGCCGACCCTGCGGAGTTCCTCCAGCTCTACGAGCTGGGCATCGAAGCTGCCAACGGAGACGAGAAGGTCATGGCGAACTGGTTTCCCATGGCGCTCAAGGATGGGGCCCGCACCTGGCTCCTGAACCTGGCTCCAGGCACAATCTCCTCCTGGGAAGAGATGCGCACCCGCTTCATCGCCAACTTCCAAGGTACTCGCGACCGGCCACCCGCCGTGAGCGACATGCGCTGCATCAAGCAACAACCCGGGGAGACCCTGCAGAAGTACATCCAGCGCTTCAACAATGCACGCCTTAAGATCCCCAAGGTGACTGAGGAGGCCATCATCTCAGCTTTCTCCGACGGAGTGCGTGACGTCAAGATGAAGGAGGACCTGGCGATGCATGAAGACCTGTGCACTTCCTTGGAGCTGTTCAACTTGGCAAACAAGTGCGCCAGGGCTGAGGAGGGGCGTCTCTCCCTCCTCGAGCTGCCTGCCGCAGACCCAGAAGAGAAGAAGCTCAATGCCAAGGATGTGAAGCGCAAGGGGGCTGCAGTGCTCGCGGCAGAACCAGACACCAAGCGGGGTAGAGATCAGCCCGAACCTCCCAAGGGCAGCCGGTACTGCGTGTACCACGACCTCCACACCCACAACACCAACGAATGCCAAGAACTTCGAGCCGTGCGTGAAGGAAGGATCGGCCGTCGCCCCGACCGCGGTGACCGGGGCTATGGTCGAGGAGGAGGAAGAAACGCAGGACGATGGGAAGACCGTGGGCCGCGCCAAGGGTGGCGCGACCAACCTCGCGAGGATCACTGGCAAGACCCGCCTCGCGAGAGAGGATGGAGGGATCAGCCTCGCTAGGGAGACTGGAGGGATCAGCCTCGCGAGGATCGCCCGCTAGGCAACGCAGGCCTCCTACCGCTGCCGCTGCAGCCAAGGAGAAACGAGGACCGCCATCAGGACGAGGAGGCTGGGGGCTTTCACGAGCCGCGCGCGATCGCCTGCATCTTGGGCGGAGCACAAGCCCCAGCCTCTCAGCGCATCTTCAAGCAGTTCGCCCGCGAAGTGAACGCAGTACTCCCCAGACTCGAAGCCACATGCCCTCTCAGGTGGTCGGCGTGCGCCATGACGTTCAGCTCAGCAGATCAGTTCAAGTGTGCGGCAACATCCGGAGTCCTCCCGATGCTTTGTTCCCCAATCATCAGCAACGTGGTGGTCACCAAGACCCTCATCGATGGCGGGGCAGGGCTCAACGTCCTGTCCATGGAGACGTTCAACAACCTCCAAGTGCCCTACAGCCAGCTTCAGCCAACCAAGCCCTTCTCCGGTATCACTGACGGCTCCACGGTCCCGATTGGGTAGGTCCGCCCCCCCCCCCCGTCACCTTTGGGGCACGCAACAACTACCGCACCGAGCTCATCGACTTCGACGTCGCTCACATTCGCCTGCCGTACAACGCCATCCTTGGGTACCCAGCACTGGCCAAGTTCATGGCCGTAACTCACCACGGCTACAACGTCCTCAAGATGCCAGGAAGTGGCGGAGTCATCACGGTGCCCTGTGAAGAGAAGGACGCGGTGTGTTCCCTGGAACAAGCCTTTCAGGCCGCATCACTGGAAGACCCGGATCGCGGAAGCAGGAGGCTTCCCGAGACCGCCCCCGAGAAGAAGAAGACATTGTCCGGCTCGACCACTCAGGAGGCAGGCCCCTCTGGGCCCGCGCCTGCCCAGGGGGAGCCTCCCTCCATCGCATAGGAAAGCGCGCCCAGCGCCCTCCTCAAGCAGGGCTCGGGGGCTCTCCCCCGGAGGGCCTCCGACCTAGCTAGGGTCACGAGGGAGGCGCTTGGGCACCACATGGAGGCGTGTTTTGAAGCACGTTTCCCTCAAGAAGGAGCAAGGCAAGGAGATCCAGACCCACAGGAGTTCGTCAGCAAGGCCATTCAGGAGCTACAGGAGTCAAGAGTCATGAGAGGCGCCCGCCGCCTACCGGCAGTGGCCCCCAATCCAGGCGAGGATGGTGGGCTGCGCGTCTGCATCGACATACCAGGGCTCAACCGAGTCGTCTCTCTGGAGAGCCTCTGGCCCTCGCGAGTGGGGCGCTGCGGAGGTCCACCCCACAGCTACGTTCGCATGCCTTACGGCTTGCCGAACGCGGCTGACGCGTACCAGCGCCTCATGAGGGGCATCACGGAGGCACGAGAGGCCAGGCATTCCGCAGCCCTGGCAGAGATGGAGATGGCCCGCGAGGAGCCGCCAGCACCTCCGGAGCCTCCCAAGGCCCCTGGGCTAGGGGGCTCGTGAGGATCGGCTCCCGCAGCCCCCCGAGCCTGCTACACCAACACCCCTTCGTCCTCAACATCATCAGGTGACATCTTTCGAGTTTTACTACCAGCTGGGAGCGCCCCCAGGGCTGCATTATTCCCAGGCCGCGTGGGTCCGTCCCTGCGGCGTGTATCCCTTTTATTCCGCATCGATTAGCTTACCTTGTTGGGGGCATCCCTCAGGCTGCATGATCCCCAAGCCACTCGGGCCAGGCCCAGTGGCATGTATCCCATTTGCGTTTATTTCCGATTATGCGTTAGACCCACCATGCTTGATTATTTGATGTCGGTTCATGGCACCTCTTCTCCTCCATGCCGACTACTTGCACGTTAAAGGGGGGCACCTGAGCATCGCGACTCAGGGCTCTTACTGGCTCTCCAGCCCTCACCCTCTGGCCTTGTCCATGGCATCGTGACCTGGCATACCAGCGACGGCTGAGACCAGCTCGAGGACCGGGACCCGAGGACGTAGAGTGCCGACATCTAACCAAATTTGCAGGGACACATCACAAGATAAGGCCTAGTGCCAGGCGCAACCCGCCTAGAGGTAGGGCCCCGTGAGTCCCGCGCTGGCTCACGGGTGCCTAGATACACCTCGCCAGGCCCTACCGTGCCAGCCACGTGTCAGGGCGGGGCTGTACACGCCCCGGGGCTCCTCCCGGAGGGGGCCCCCCTCCCACGTACCAGTGGAAGCACCATGCTCCGTGCTAGCTGACGACACTGCCGAGGAGCGGCTATGCCCGTACACATACGGTAGCACTATGCTCCACGCTGGTGATAAACAACTGAGGGTGGCCCCCGGGCCGCATCAACCTCAGGGAGCCCAGAGTTTAGTGTCTAGCCTCATCGTAACGCCTCCCCTCGGGAGTGCCGCGCGAGGGGGCTGGGCACGGGGGCTGCGCCTGGGTCACACCCAGACGCACGCCGCCCGGCCAGGTCCCCCCCGGGCCTGGTTCGTCGCACGTCTCTCCCCGAGCGGAGCCAAGGTACGAAGGCCGTTTCAGAGTCAAGGGGGACTCCTGAGCATCGCGACTCAGGAGCCTAACTGGTCACGTAGCCCCTCACTCTGTGGCCCCGTCCTGGTTTCCGGTCGGGACCATCGCTGGGTGAGGCACGCGCGCGGCCGGGCTCTGCAGACGTAGAACGGTGGATCCACCCGCATCACACCTCCCTACTTGCTGTTCTTGCGCCAAGGGGGACTCCTGAGCATCGTGACTCAGGAGCCTAACTTGTCACGTAGCCCCTCACTCCTTAGTCCCGTCCTGGTTTCCGGTCGGGACTATTGTCGGGTGAGGTACGCGCGGGGCCGGGCTCTGCCGGCGTAGAACGTAAGCAAGTAGGAAGGAAAAGCACTAATCTCAAGGAATTCAAAAGAAAATATTACAGTCCACACTGTTATTTCAATGCCAAATGCAAGTTTAAACGCCTCCCCGAGGCATGATACGTGTGCAGGAATTAAAAGCAGGACAGGAGCCACGACGGAGTCACTTGGCGACGGGGGAGCAGCACAGAGCGGGTTCGCCTCACGGAGCAGCGGGGTCGGCGGCGCCTTGCTCCAGCTTGGTGCTGAAGGCCCGGAACTTCCCCAGCAGAGCCTCCGCACGACCCTTCACAGCCTCGGCAGCGGCAGCAGCACGCTCACCACTCACTGGCTCCAGCAGGCCGTCGAGGTCGACACCGGGATCGCGAAGGTAGATGTGGGTGAGGACCCGCGTCAGTGCTACAGAAGACAGGACACGCGCCTCGGCCTCGACCGTGGGGCCAAGGCCAAGGGCGACATCTTCAAGAGCGTGAACCAGGAAGGGAAGTAGCTTGGCGGGGCCGTCCTCGGCGTCGGCCAGCGGGCTCTCCAGGCCGCTGTCATAAAGCGTCCTTAGCGAGGAGCGAGCCTTCGCCTCCAACTCCGTGAAGGCCGCGCGGTCCTCGGCAAGAACCAGGGCCTTGCCATCCAGCTCGGCCTTCCTCGCCCCCAACTCCTACTCCAGCGCGCCTAGGCGGTCGTGGCGCTTCCTGAGCTTGGCCTCCTAGCCCTCGACGGCTGCCTCGCGAGCCTTCACGCCTTCTTCCTGCTCTTGGCGAAGGCGGACCTCTTTCGCGAGCCGATCCCGCAGGCCTTGCAGCTCGTACTCCAGCGCCTTGCAGCGACCGCGGACGTCGACCACCTCCCCCAAGGCTGCATCGCGGGCAGCCTTCGCCTCCAGGATGGCCTGCTTCTCCTTGTCGCTTGCCGTCGAGGCCTGGACCAACACCGCCCGAATCGAGGCGTCGGAGCGAACCCATCCAGAAGCCAGTTCCAAACGCCCGGCCACCAAGTGGGGGTCGGCGCCAAGAAGATCCTGCCGCAGTCGGTCCAGCTCAGCAACAGCACGATCCCGAACGGCAGAAGGAGTCAAAGAGACAGCGGCCGGTGGAGTAGGAGGAGAAGGCGGCAGCGCAGCCGCAGCCTCCTGAGGCGGAGTCTGCCGTGCCCCGACAGCTGTAGTGGCGGCGGCAGGCAAGGGCACCTCAGGAGCCACTTGGGCCGTGGGGGCTGAGCTCGCCCCAGCCGGCTCAGCCAGACCTCGCGAGGACGACCGGGCAGGAGAAGCCTGTGCGTCGCGGTCACCTTCCTTCATGGGCAGAAGCGCCGCCACGGATGGAACCTCGGGAGCCCCCTTTGGCGGGCGCCAACCTATCCAAAGATGCGGACGTCAAGCCTCAGAAGCAGAGCAAGAGATAAAGACAAGAATCTAATGCTTACGGGTCATCGCCAGTGAGCTCAAGCGGCCTCCGGCCAAATTTGAAGCCTAAAAGTCGGCTGGAAGGGTCGACCTCGGGAAGCTTGGAGGCAGAAGGTGCGTCTGCGGTTCGCCCCGGGGCCGGGGGAGACCCGCGGGAGATCAGCCCGGTCCTGTCCTTCTTCGGGATCGGGGGCGAGCTCCCGCCGTCCTGCTCATCGTCGTCTTCGTCGTCATCCTCGTCGTCATCATTCGGAGAGAGGCGGAGAACCCAGGACCTGCGGCGGGGGAGGGGAGCCCTCGACTCTCCGTCAGTTGCCTTGGAGTCAGGCCCCTTTCCGCGCTCCCCTCCCTCTTCCTCTTCGCTGGAGTCGCCGGAGGGCACGTCCACCGGTTCCTCGGGAGCTTCCAGGGGCACTGGCCCATCCCCGTTGAAGACGGGCATGGACTTCACCACCTGCTCCCAGTCGTTGCGGAGGAACAAGGGCGTGGGAGCGCCCTCCAGCCTCGCCACATTGCCCCCGACCAGAGATTGGAGAACCGCAGCCAGGTCTCCCGCGGCCAAGGCCGCGGAGTTCGGACGGGGCCTCCACATTGGAAGCGAGTACTGCCGAAGCGGAGCCAGCCGGTGCTCCAGGAACTCCCTCAGCAGCGACGCGCCGGTCAGCTTCGCCGCCTCCATGTCGGCCGGCCTCAGATCCGCGTCCATCTTCTCCAACACCATCTTCGCGCGGGGATCCGTGAGCTCCGCTCGACCCCAGTCGCTGGAGCTCGTGGGCTACTCCGTGGGCAAGATCAGCCGAGGGTGGATGCGCCCAGCATCCACCAAGATCCACTTGCTCCTGAAGCCCTCAATCCTCTTCCCAGAGTTCAAGATGGCAATGGCGCCATCGGACGCGACGAAGCTCGCGCACGCGGAAGCGGTCCCATGAGAGGTCCGGAGGTAGAAGTAGTGGCGCAGCAAGGCCACTGAGGGCTGCACCCCAACACGTGCTTCGCAATAATAAGCAAAGATTGCCAGGAGAAGGACGGAGTTGGGAAGGAGATGCAAAGCCTGTAGCTTGTAATGGCGGAGGACAGAGAAGAAGAACTCGAAGAAGGGAGGCACCAGGCCAGCAACAATGGCACTTACGAAGAGTGGATAGAAGGTGCTCCTTTGACCCTCAGGGGTGGCGGAGCCGGCCTTGAACACCTTCTCCCCGTCGATGCCCCACGCCGTTGCCATCCAGCGCAACCGGGCAAGGCCCGCCTCCGACAGGTTCGGCGAGTCCAGGGTAGACGAGTACCAAGCTGCGGCCGGGGGCTGACGAGGCGCCATGGCTCCCTAGGCCGCGCGGTCAGAGCATATCTGGAAATCTTGGAGGAAGGAAGGAGAGGCGCAAGAAAGGGGATCTGAGCAGCAACCGGAGAAAGCAAGAAGCAGGGCCTAGGCGGATGCCACTCCTTTATCAACTCGCGTGGTTACTGAGGCGCCCACGTCCAGTCAACCGCCATGCGGCGCCCAAGGCCGCAGGCTGTTAGGGCCCGCGGCGCTTCACTCTTGCCCTTCCGCCTCCCTGCACGGCCAAGTTCGGGCGCGCCTTGGGCCCGGGGGCTACTGTCGGCATTCTGGGAACGAGGGTCCCCAGACTTGCCTGCCTGCGGCCTGCGGCGTGGCTCAAAGGGGGGCCCAGCATGGCCCATCTTCACCAACACAAACCCAAGACCCTCGCGAGGGGCCAAGCCTCGCGGGGCGGACGACACGAAGCCTCCTCAGGCACGGCCTCGTCAGGCTGGCTCACGAGGAGGCGGATAGATCAAGGCGAGGTACCTCACGAGGTGCCCATGACGCAAGCCATGACAACTCAGGGCGCTAGGCGGGTGCCAGCCCGCGCAGCGTCCTCCTTTCCTCTTTGGTGCAAAGGGGGCAAGCGCAACCGCGGAGTACCGAGGCATCAGGCAAAGGTTGCCATTTCGGTGCAACGAGACCAAGACCAGGAGGACTATGAGACGGAGGTCATCGTGGAGCCCAAGACGGCGTCATCACCAGAGCTTTACGTAGGCGAAGACTACTTTTGTCAGGATAGTTGATACTTGATGTCCCCCTTCAAATTAGCCGCCATTGTTGGCTCCGTTCTCGCTCAATATTTGGGAAGAGGACCAGGGCCTCTATAAATAGGACCAGCCACCCACATAGCTGGGGGGGAGGGGACGAAGACAAGGGGGTTGGTCGAGAGAGAGAGAGAGAGAGAGAGAGAGAGAGAGAGAGAGAGAGAGAGAGAGAGAGAGAGAAAGGTGGCTGAACTCCTCCTAGCAGTTCATCGCCTCAGCCAAGAACAGACCCTCGCGAGGCTGTTCTTCCTTGTATTGTTCATCATCATCATCCCAAGAGGCAATCCACACACCACACACTGGAGTAGGGTATTACACCACAATGGTGGCCCGAACCAGTATAAACCCTGTGTCTCTTGTGTTGTTCTTTCCTTAGTTTAGATCCTAGCACGGCGGAGGGGTGCAGGAAGGTAGGAGGCGAAATCTCTGCGCGCACCCCAGTGTTCGAACCTCAAGGGTCTGCTGGAACCCGAAATCCGACAGGGACGACCAGTGGCAGAACTCCATGATGATAGGCCCTGGGGCATGTGTCTCTAGGAGTGCCACTTTGTTTCTCCCCTTTGTCACGTGTAACACGTTTACTGTTTTGACTTCTGATGGGAATTTCTTCTGTTCCCCAGTGCTTTGCTTGCGAGGCTCGTCCTCGTCTTCGCTTGGTCTATCCTGCCCCTGGTGTTTGGCGTTGAGCTTGCCGGACTACTTGAAGACCCAACATTCTCTATGGGTATGATTTGCAGTTTTATCGGGGGTGTTGTGGATCTGGCATATTTTGTCCAGAATCTTGTTTAGGCTGGACAGTTCGTCTCTGTTGCCTTTGGAGGGCAGCTTTTGCTGACCTCGCGGAGAGCTTCTGAATCCGACGTTTACCGCCGTGCTCTTCGGGCTGTCTTCTTTATTCCGGCGCTTGTTTTTGCTGCATCGTGGCTTCCCGTTTCCATCCCTGACTTCGGATGTACTTAGGTCACTGGTGCTGCATCGGACTAACCAGCTGTCCTCGCCCGCGCAAAAGCGGGTCGTGAGGCTTGTTAATGCTACCATTGTTCTCGACTTTTCTTGGCCGAGGTGTCTGGCAAGCCATTCGTCTCGAACGCTGTGCTTGAAAGCTGCTAAGGCTTCAGCGTCCGGACAGTCGACTATTTGGTTCTTTTTAGTGAGAAACCTGTTCCAAAGCTTTCGGGCCGACTCTCCGGGCTATTGAGTTATATTACTTAAATCGTCTGCATCCGGTGGTCGGACATAGGTCCCTTGAAAATTTGCCCGAAAAGCATCTTCGAGCTCTTCCCAGCTTCCAATGGAGTTTTCAGAGAGGCTTTTAAGCCAGTGCCGAGCTGGCCCTTTGAGCTTGAGGGGTAAGTACTTGATGGCATGGAGATCGTCTCCTCGAGCCATGTGGATATGGAGGATGTAGTCCTCAATCCAGACCCCAGGGTCTATCGTTCTGTCGTACGCCTCTATGTTTACGGGTTTGAATCCCTCTGGAAATTCATGGTCCAGCACCTCATCGGTGAAACATAGTGTTGGGGAACGTAGTAATTTCAAAAAAATTCCTACGCACACACAAGATCATGGTGATGCATAGCAACGAGAGGGGATAGTGTGATCTACGTACCCTTGTAGACCGACAGCGGAAGCGTTAGCACAACGCGGTTGATGTAGTCGTACGTCTTCACGGCCCGACCGATCAAGCACCGAAACTACGGCACCTCCGAGTTTTAGCACACGTTCAGCTCGATGACAATCCCCAGACTCCGATCCAGCAAATTGTCGGGGTAGAGTTCCGTTAGCATGACGGCGTGGTGACGATCTTGATGTACTACCGTCGCAGGGCTTCGCCTAAGCACCGCTACAATATTATCGAGGATTATGGAGGAAGGGGGCACCGCACACGGCTAAGAATATGATCACGTGGATCAACTTGTGTGTCTAGGGGTGCCCCCTGCCCCCGTATATAAAGGAGCAAGGGAAGGAGGCCGGCCGACCCCTATTGGCACGCTAGGAGGAGTCCTCCTCCTAGTAGGAGTAGGACTCCTACTAGGAGGGGGAAGGAAGTGGGGAGGGAGAAGGAAAGGGGGCGCCGCCCCCCTCTCCTAGTCCAATTCGGACCAGGGGGGAGGAGGCGTGCGGCCCACCCTGGCTGCCCCTCTCTCTCTCCACTAAGGCCGATATGGCCCATTACTTCTCCCGGTAGGGTTCCGGTAACCCTCCGGCTCTCCGGTTTTCTCCGAAATCACCCGGAACACTTCCGGTGTCCGAATATAGCCGTCTAATATATCAATCTTTATGTCTCGACCATTTCGAGACTCCTCGTTATGTCCGTGATCACATCCGGGACTCCGAACTAACTTCGGTACATCAAAACTCATAAACTCATAATATAACTGTCATCGAAACCTTAAGCATGCGGACCCTACGGGTTCGAGAACAATGTAGACATGACCGAGACACGTCTCCGGTCAATAACCAATAGCGGAACCTGGATGCTCATATTGGCTCCTACATTCTACAAATATCTTTATCGGTCAGACCGCATAACAACATACGTCGTTCCCTTTGTCATCGGTATTTTACTTGCCCGAGATTCGATCATCGATATCTCAATACCTAGTTCAATCTCGTTACCGGCAAGTCTCTTTACTCGTTTCGTAATACATCATCTTGCAACTAAATCATTAGTTGAAATGCTTGCAAGGCTTATGTGATGTGCATTACCGAGAGGGCCCAGAGATACCTCTCCAACAATCGGAGTGTCAAATCCTAATCTCGAAATATGCCAACCCAACATGTACCTTTGGAGACACCTGTAGAGCTCCTTTATAATCACCCAGTTACGTTGTGACGTTTGGTAGCACACAAAGTGTTCCTCCGGCAAACGGGAGTTACATAATCTCATAGTCATAGGAACATGTATAAGTCATGAAGAAAGCAATAGCAACATACTAAACGATCGGGTGCTAAGCTAATGGAATGGGTCATGTCAATCACATCATTCTCCTAATAATGTGATCCCGTTAATCAAATGACAACACATGTCTATGGTTAGGAAACATAACCATCTTTGATTAATGAGCTAGTCAAGTAGAGGCATACTAGTGACGTTTGGTTTGTCTATGTATTCACACAAGTATTATGTTTCCGGATAATACAATTCTAGCATGAATAATAAACATTTATCGTGATATAAGGAAATAAAATAATAACATTATTATTGCCTCTAGGGCATATTTCCTTCAGTCTCCCACTTGCACTAGAGTCAATAATCTAGATTACACAGTAATGATTCTAACACCCATGGAGCTTTGGTGCTGATCATGTTTTGCTCGTGGAAGAGGCTTAGTCAATGGGTCTGCTACATTCAGATCCATATGTATCTTGCAAATCTCAATGTCTCCCACATGGACTAGATCCCGGATGGAATTGAAGCGTCTCTTGATGTGCTTGGTTCTCTTGTGAAATCTGGATTCCTTTGCCAAGGCAATTGCACCAGTATTGTCCCAAAATATTTTCATTGGACCCGTTGCACTAGGTATGACTCCTAGAACAGATATGAACTCCTTCATCCAGACTCCTTCATTTGCTGCTTCCGAAGAAGCTATGTACTCCACTTCACATGTAGATCCCGCCACAACGCTTTGTTTAGAACTGCACCAACTGACAGCTCCACCGTTTAATGTAAACACATATCCGGTTTGTGATTTAGAATCGTCTAGATCAGTGTCAAAGCTTGCATCAACGTAACCATTTACGATGAGCTCTTTGTCACCTCCATATATGAGAAACATATCCTTAGTCCTTTTCAGGTATTTTAGGATGTTCTTGACCGTTGTCCAGTGATCCACTCCTGGATTACTTTGGTACCTGCCTGCTAGACTTATAGCAAGACACACATCAGGTCTGGTACACAGCATTGCATACATGATAGAGCCTATGGCTGAAGCATAGGGAACATCTTTCATTTTCTCTCTATCTTCTGCATTGGTCGGGCATTGAGTCTTACTCAATTTCACACCTTGTAACACAAGCAAGAATCCTTTCTTTGCTTGATCCATTTTGAACTTTTTCAAAACTTTGTCAAGGTATGTGCTTTGTGAAAGTCCAATTAAGTGTCTTGATCTGTCTCTATAGATCTTAATGCCCAATATGTAAGCAGCTTCACCGAGGTCTTTCATTGAAAAACTCTTCTCAAGTATCCCTTTATGCTATCCAGAAATTCTATATCATTTCCGATTAGTAATATGTCATCTACATATAATATCAGAAATGCTACAGAGCTCCCACTCACTTTCTTGTAAATACAGGCTTCTCCAAAAGTCTGTACAAAACCAAATGCTTTGATCACACTATCAAAGCGTTTATTCCAACTCCGAGAGGCTTGCACCAGTCCATAAATGGATCGCTGGAGCTTGCACACTTTGTTAGCTCCCTTTGGATCGACAAAACCTTCCGGTTGCATCATATACAACTCTTCTTGCAGAAATCCATTCAGGAATGCAGTTTTGACATCCATCTGCCAAATTTCTTAATCATAAAATGCGGCAATTGCTAACATGATTCGGACAGACTTAAGCATCGCTACGGGTGAGAAGGTCTCATCGTAGTTAATCCCTTGAACTTGTCGAAAACCTTTTGCGACAAGTCGAGCTTTGTAGACAGTAACATTACCGTCAGCGTCAGTCTTCTTCTTAAAGATCCATTTATTCTCAATTGCTTGCCGATCATTGGGCAAGTCAACCAAAGTCCATACTTTGTTCTCATACATGGATCCCATCTTAGATTTCATGGCTTCAAGCCATTTTGCAGAATCTGGGCTCACCATCGCTTCTCCATAGTTCGTAGGTTCATCATGATCTAGTAGCATGACTTCCAGAACAGGATTACCGTACCACTCCGGTGCGGATCTTACTCTGTTGATCTACGAGGTTCAGTAGTATCTTGTTCTGAAGCTTCATGATCATCATCATTAGCTTCCTCACTAATTGGTGTCGGTGTCACATAAACTGGTTTCCGTGATGTACTACTTTCCAATAATGGAGCAGGTACAGTAACCTCATCAAGTTCTACTTTCCTCCCACTCACTTCTTTCGAGAGAAACTCCTTCTCTAGAAAGTTTCCGAATTTAGCATCAAAAGTTTTGCCTTTGGATCTGTGATAGAAGGTGTATCCAATAGTTTCCTTTGGATATCCTATGAAGACACATTTCTCTGATTTGGGTTCGAGCTTATCAGGTTGAAGCTTTTTCACATAAGCATCGCAACCCCAAACTTTCAGAAACGACAACTTTGGTTTCTTGCCAAACCATAGTTCATAAGGTGTCGTCTCAACGGATTTTGATGGTGCCCTATTTAACGTGAATGCGCCCGTCTCTAGAGCATAACCCCAAAACGATAGCGGTAAATCGGTAAGAGACATCATAGATCGCACCATATCTAGTAAAGTACGATTACGACGTTCGGACACACCATTACGCTGTGGTGTTCCGGGTGGCGTGAGTTGCAAAACTATTCCGCATTGTTTCAAATGTACACCAAACTCGTAACTCAAATATTCTCCTCCATGATCAGATCGCAGGAATTTTATTTTCTTGTTACGATGATTTTCAACTTCACTCTGAAATTCTTTGAACTTTTCAAATGTTTCAGACTTATGTTTCATTAAGTAGATATACCCATATCTGCTTAAGTCATCTGTGAAGGTAAGAAAATAACGATATCCGCCACGAGCCTCAACATTCATCGGACCACATACATCTGTATGTATGATTTCCAACAAATCTGTTGCTCTCTCCATAGTACCAGAGTACGGTGTTTTTGTCATCTTACCCATAAGGCACGGTTCGCAAGTACCAAGTGATTCATAATCAAGTGGTTCCAAAAGCCCATCAGTATGGAGTTTCTTCATGCGCTTTACACCGATATGACCCAAACGGCAGTGCCACAAATAAGTTGCACTATCATTATCGACTCTGCATCTTTTGGTTTCAACATTATGAATATGTGTGTCACTACTATCGAGATTTAATAAGAATAGACCACTCTTTAAGGGTGCATGACCATAAAAGATATTACTCATATAAATAGAACAACCATTATTCTCTGATTTAAATGAATAACCGTCTCACATCAAACAAGATCCAGATATAATGTTCATGCTTAACGCTGGCACCAAATAACAATTATTTAGGTCTAATACTAATCCCGAAGGTAGATGTAGAGGTAGCGTGCCGACTGCGATCACATCGACTTTGGAACCATTTCCCACGCGCATCGTCACCTCGTCCTTAGCCAATCTTCGCTTAATCTGTAGTCCCTGTTTCGAGTTGCAAATGTTAGCAATAGAACCAGTATCAAATACCCAGGTGCTACTGCGAGCATTAGTAAGGTACACATCAATAACATGTATATCACATATACCTTTGTTCACCTTGCCATCCTTCTTATCCACCAAATACTTGGGGCAGTTCCGCTTCTAGTGACCAGTCTGCTTGCAGTAGAAGCACTCAGTTTCAGGCTTAGGTCCAGGTTTGGGTTTCTTTTCTTGAGTAGCAACTTGCTTGCTGTTCTTTTTGAAGTTCCCATTCTTCTTCCCTTTGCCCTTTTTCTTGAAACTAGTGGTCTTATTGACCATCAACACTTGATGCTCCTTCTTGATTTCTACCTCTGCAGCTTTCAGCATTGCGAAGAGCTCGGGAATAGTCTTATTCATCCCTTGCATATTATAGTTCATCATGAAGCTCTTGTAGCTTGGTGGCAGTGATTGGAGAATTCTGTCAATGACACAATCATCCGGAAGATTAACTCCCAATTGAATCAAGTGATTATTATACCCGGACATTTTGAGTATATGCTCACTGACAGAACTGTTCTCCTCCATCTTGCAGCTATAGAACTTATTGGAGACTTCATATCTCTCAATCCGGGCATTTGCTTGAAATATTAACTTCAACTCCTGGAACATCTCATATGCTCCATGACGTTCAAAACATCGTTGAAGTCCCGATTCTAAGCCATAAAGCATGGCACACTGAACTATCGAGTAGTCATCAGCTTTGCTCTGCCAGACGTTCATAACATCTGGTGTTGCTCCAGCAGCAGGCCTGGCACCCAGCGGTGCTTCCAGGACGTAATTCTTCTGTGCAGCAATGAGGATAATCCTCAAGTTACGGACCCAGTCCGTGTAATTGCTACCATCATCTTTCAACTTTGCTTTCTCAAGGAACGCATTAAAATTCAACGGAACAACAACATGGGCCATATATCTACAATCAAACATAAACAAGCAAGATACTATCAGGTACTAAGTTCATGATAAATTTAGGTTCAATTAATCATATTACTAAAGAACTCCCACTTAGATAGACGTCCCTCTAATCCTCTAAGTGATTACGTGATCCAAATCAACTAAACCATGTCCGATCATCACGTGAGATAGAGTAGTTTCATTGGTGAACATCGCTATGTTGATCATATCTACTATATGATTCACGCTTGACCTTTCGGTCTCCGTGTTCTGAGGCCATATCTGTATATGCTTGGCTCATCAAGTATAACCTGAGTATTCTGCGTGTGCAACTGTTTTGCACCCGTTGTATTTAAACGTAGAGCCTATCACACCTGATCATCACGTGGTGTCTCAGCACGAAGAACTTTCGCAACAGTGCATACTCAGGGAGAACACTTCTTGATAATTAGTGAGAGATCATCTTAAAATGCTACCGTCAATCAAAGCAAGATAAGATGCATAAAAGATAAACATCACATGCAATCAATATAAGTGATATGATATGGCCATCATCATCTTGTGCTTGTGATCTCCATCTTCGAAGCACCGTCGTGATCACCATCGTCACCGGCGCGACACCTTGATCACCATCGTAGCATCGTTGTCGTCTCGCCAATCTTATGCTTCCACGACTATCGCTACCGCTTAGTGATAAAGTAAAGCATTATAGCGCAATTACATTGCATACAATAAAGCGACAACCATATGGCTCCTGCCAGTTGCCGATAACTTGGTTACAAAACATGATCATCTCATACAATAAAATTTAGCATCATGTATTGACCATATCACATCACAACATGCCCTGCAAAAACAAGTTAGACGTCCTCTACTTTGTTGTTGCAAGTTTTACGTGGCTGCTACGGGCTTAAGCAAGAACCAATCTTACCTATGCATCAAAACCACAACGATAGTTTGTCAAGTTGGTGCTGTTTTAACCTTCGCAAGGACCGGGCGTAGCCACACTCGGTTCAACTAAAGTTGGAGAAACTGTCACCCGCTAGCCACCTTTGTGCAAAGCACGTCGGGAGAACCGGTCTCGCGTAAGCATACGCGTAATGTCGGTCCGGGCCGCTTCATCCAACAATACCGCCGAACCAAAGTATGACATGCTGGTAAGCAGTATGACTTATATCGCCCCCAACTCACTTGTGTTCTACTCGTGCATATAACATCAACACATAAAACCTAGGCTCGGATGCCACTGTTGGGGAACGTAGTAATTTCAAAAAATTTCCTACGCACACACAAGATCATGGTGATGCATAGCAACGAGAGGGGATAGTGTGATCTACGTACCCTTGTAGATTGACAGCGGAAGTGTTAGCACAACGCGGTTGATGTAGTCGTACGTCTTCACGGCCCGACCGATCAAGCACCGAAACTACGGCAGCTCCGAGTTTTAGCACACGTTCAGCTCGATGACGATCCCCGGACTCCGATCCAGCAAAGTGTTGGGGTAGAGTTCTGTCAGCACGATGGCGTGGTGACGATCTTGATGTACTACCGTCGCAGGGCTTCGCCTAAGCACCGCTACAATATTATCTAGGATTATGGAGGAAGGGGCACCGCACACGGCTAAGAATATGATCACGTGGATCAACTTGTGTGTCTAGGGGTGCCCCCTGCCCCTGTATATAAAGGAGCAAGGGGAGGAGGCCGGCCGGCCCCTATTGGCGCGCCAGGAGGAGTCCTCCTCCTAGTAGGAGCAGGACTCCTACTAGGAGGGGGAAGGAAGTGGGGAGGGAGAAGGAAAGGGGGGCGCCGCCCCCCCTCTCCTAGTCCAATTCGGACCAGGGGGAGGAGGCGCGCGGCCCACCCTGGCTGCCCCTCTCTCTCTCTCCACTAAGGCCGATATGGCCCATTACTTCTCCCGGTAGGGTTCCGATAACCCTCCGGCTCTCCGGTTTTCTCCGAAATCACCCGGAACACTTCCGGTGTCCGAATATAGCCGTCTAATATATCAATCTTTATGTCTCGACCATTTCGAGACTCCTCGTTATGTCCGTGATCACATCCGGGACTCCGAACTAACTTCGGTACATCAAAACTCACAAACTCATAATATAACTGTCATCGAAACCTTAAGCGTGCGGACCCTACGGGTTCGAGAACAATGTAGACATGACCGAGACACGTCTCCGGTCAATAACCAATAGCGGAACCTGGATGCTCATATTGGCTCCTACATATTCTACAAAGATCTTTATCGGTCAGATCGCATAACAACATACGTTGTTCCCTTTGTCATCGGTATTTTACTTGCCCGAGATTCGATCGTCGGTATCTCTATACCTAGTTCAATCTCGTTACCGGCAAGTCTCTTTACTCGTTTAGTAATACATCATCTCGCAACTAACTCATTAGTTGAAATGCTTGCAAGGCTTATGTGATGTGCATTACCGAGAGGGCCCAGAGATACCTCTCTGACAATCGGAGTGACAAATCCTAATCTCTAAATAGGCCAACCCAACATGTACCTTTGGAGACACCTGTAGAGCTCCTTTATAATAACCCAGTTATGTTGTGACGTTTGGTAGCACACAAAGTGTTCCTCCGGCAAACGGGAGTTGCATAATCTCATAGTCATAGGAACATGTATAAGTCATGAAGAAAGCAATAGCAACATACTAAACGATCGGGTGCTAAGCTAATGGAATGGGTCATGTCAATCACATCATTCTCCTAATAATGTGATCCCGTTAATAAAATGACAACACATGTCTATGGTTAGGAAACATAACCATCTTTGATTAATGAGCTAGTCAAGTAGAGGCATACTAGTGACGTTTGGTTTGTCTATGTATTCACACAAGTATTATGTTTCCGGATAATACAATTCTAGCATGAATAATAAACATTTATCAAGATATAATGAAATAAAATAATAAACATTCTAGCATGTCATTCGGACTGTTATCTTCGCCGGAGTCGGGTTGTTCGGTTTGATTCTCCATGTTGCCGTGGTCGTATGGTGGTTCAATGCCGTGCTCGTCGTCCGCTGGCTCACCCTGCTCTATCGCTGGGTTTATATGATCGCTGTTTCTGCCGAGGCGGGATTTGGAGCGGCGCCTACGCCGCCGCTTTGACTGCTTCTCGAGGGAACGATCCTTCACTGCATCCTCTGTTCCTCGTCGTCGTTTTCTTTGGGTGTGTCCACCATGTATACATCATATGATGAAGTGGGCGTCCATGCCCTGTGGGCCGTGGCTCCTGTTCATCTCCTGCATCGTCGTCCATACCGTCGATGTCTTTGGAGTCGAAGTTGAGCATGTCGGTCAAATCGTCGACAGTGGCTACTAAGTGGGTGGTGGGTGGGCGGCGAGTTTCTTCGTCATCCGCATCCCAATCCTGCCGGTCATAGTTCGGCCAGGACTCTCCTGATAAGGAGAGAGACTTTAATGGATTCAATATGTCGCCGAAGGGCAAGTGCTGAAAGATATCCGCGGAGGTGAACTCCATGATCGGCGCCCAGTCGGATTCGACAGGCACGGGCGCCGGCGGTTCGGAGTCCGTGGCTAGGGAAGGATCCGATAGTTCGGCGACACGGCTCTCGTGAAGGGTAAGGTTGGTATTAGGCTCGTTCGCCGCTGAAGATGCACCCTTCGTGGCGGGGTCTATCCACCCATCCTTGGATGGCGCAACTGGCTCTGAATTGAGGGTCAGAGCGGTCGCCGGTGCGATCTCCCGAACACTGTCCGATGGTAGAGCTAAATCATGCTCATCGTGACCATGCGGCGCACTCGGCAGGGGCTCGAATCCGTCGAAGATCAAGTCTTCGCGGATGTCGACCGTGTAGTTTAAGCTTCCAAACCTTACCTGGTGGCCAGGGGCATAACTCTCGATCTGCTCCAGATAGCCAAGCGAGTTGGCCCGCAGTGCGAAGCCGCCGAATACAAAGATCTGTCCGAGGAGAAAAGTTTCACCCTAGACTGTATCGATATCGATGATAGAAGGAGCCATCAAGCCTAACGATGACGACACAGAGGAATGTCGGTGTCAAAACCGGTGGATCTCGGGTAGGGGGTCCCGAACTGTGCGTCTAAGGCGGATGGTAACAGGAGGCAGGGGACTACCCAGGTTCGGGCCCTCTTGATGGAGGTAAAACCCTACGTCCTGCTTGATTGTTCTCGATGATATGAGTATTACAAGAGTTGATCTACCATGAGATCAGAGAGGCTAAACCCTAGAAGCTAGCCTATGGTATGATTGTTGTTGTCCTACGGACTAAAACCCTCCGGTTTATATAGACACCAGAGAGGGCTAGGGTTACACAGAGTCGGTTACAAGGAAGGAGATCTACATATCCGTATTGCCAAGCTTGCCTTCCACGCCAAGGAGTGTCCCATCCGGACACGAGATGAAGTCTTCAATCTTGTATCTTCATAGTCCAACAGTCCGGCCATAGGATATAATCCGGCTGTCTGGATACCCCCTAATCCAGGACTCCCTCACTTGCAATGGGAGAAGTGCTTAGCTTTGGGTTCAATCTTGCGGTGTCCTTTCCCGGTGACAGTAAGGGCAGCAAGGCACGTATTGTATTATTGCCATCGAGGATAACAAGATGGGGTTTTCTTCATATTGCATGAGTCTATCCCTCTACATCATGTCATCTTGCTTAAGGCGTTACTCTGTTTTTACTTAATACTCTAGATGCATGCTGGATAGCGGTCGATGAGTGGAGTAATAGTAGTAGATGCGGGCAGGAGTCGGTCTACTTGTCTCGGACATGATGCCTAAATACATGACCATACCTAGATATTCTCATAACTATGCTCAATTCTGTCAATTGCTCAACAGTAATTTGTTCACCCACCGTAGAATACTTATGCTCTCGAGAGAAGCCACTAGTGAAACCTATGGCCCCCGGGTCTATCTTTATCATATCAATCTCTTACTACTTAGTTATTTACTTTGCCATTTACTTTGCCTTTATTTTACTTTGCATCTTTATCATAAAAATACCAAAAATATTATCTTATCATATCTATCAGATCTCACTCTCGTAAGTGGCCCTATAGGGATTGACAACTGCTATTTGCGTTGGTTGCGAGGATTTATTTGTTTTGTGCAGGTGCGAGGGACTTGCGTGTAGCCTCCTACTGGATTGATACCTTGGTTCTCAAAAACTGAGGGAAATACTTACGCTACTTTGCTGCATCATCCCTTCCTCTTCGGGGAAAACCAACGCAATGTTAAAAGAGGTAGCAGTGGGGAACCAAGAACAAGAAAATCAGCAGGATATTTAGTTTTCCCACGCAAGACTTCAACATCTCTAACAATTCCCATTGCTGAAATAGTATCTCTATTGGCAAGTTTAATTGTGACATCAATATCTTCTATCTCAGCAGGTGCAATATCATGCATAATTTCTTTGTATAAGGAATAAGGTATTGCGCTAGCACTAGCACCCATATCACATAAGCCATGATAACAATGATCTCCTCTTTTAACAGAAATAACAGGCATGCCTACCACAGGTCTGTTTTTATCTTTAGCACAAGGTTTAGCAATTCTAGCAGTCTCATCAAGGAAATGAATAACATGCCCATCAATATTATCAAACAAGAGATCTTTGACAATAGCAATATCAGGTTCAACTTTAATTTGCTCATGAGGTGTATAAGTTTTAATATTACTTTTATGAACCACAGTTGAAGCTTTAGCATGACCCTTTATCCTAATAGGAAAAGGTGGTTTCTCAACATAAGAAGTAGGAACAATAGGATCATTATAAGTGACAATCTTTTCTTCAACTTTAATAGGTGCAACTACTTTTACTTCTATGGGAGGATGATATTTCAACCACTTCTCCTTGGGGAGATCAACATAAGTAGCAAAAGATTCACAGAAAGAAGCTACTATCTCAGAGTCAAGTCCATATTTAGTGCTAAATTTACGGAAAACATCGGTATCCATAAATGATTTAAGACAATCAAAATTAGGTGTCATACCTGACTCCTTACCATTATCGAGGTCCCAATCTTCAGAGTTGCATTTAATTCTTTCCAATAAATCCCATTTGAATTCAATAGTCTTCATCATAAAAGAGCCAGCACAAGAAGTATCAAGCATGGTGCGATTGTTATCAGAAAGCCGTGCATGAAATTTTTGAATAATCATTTTTGTTGAGAGCTCATGATTGGGGCATGAATATAACATTGATTTAAGTCTCCCCAAACTTGAGTGATGCTTTCTCCTTCGCGAGGCCAAAAATTATATATATAATTGCAATCACGATGAACAAGATGCATAGGATAGACCTTCTGATGAAATTCCAATTTCAATCATTTGTAATTCCAAGACCCCATATCATCACATAGCCTATACCATGTCGATGCATCTCCCTTCAAAGATGAAGGGAAGACCTTCTTCTTAACAACATCTCCGGGTACACCTACAAGCTTAAATAATCCACAAACTTCATCCACATATATTAGATGCTCATCAGGATGTTTTGTTCCATCTCCCAAAAAGGGATTAGCTAGCAGTTTTTCTATCATACCCGAAGGAATTTCAAAGCAGACATTTTCATTTTCAGCAGGTTCAATAGGTTGAGGAGCAACTCTTTGCTCTACTGGTCGGGGTGAAGATACCCCGAACAAGCCCCTCAGAGGATTACTTTCCATAGTAACAAGTGACAGTAAATTTTAGCACACTATATAAATTTTTCCTTACCAAATTCCACCTACCAAAGGCGCTTCACTCCCCGGCAACGGCGCCAGAAAAGAGTCTTGATGACCCACAAATATAGGGGATCTATCATAGTCCTTTCGATAAGTAAGAGTGTCGAACCCAACAAGGAGCAGAAAGAAATGATAAGCGATTTCCAGCAAGGTATTCTCTGCAAGTACTGAAATAAGTGGTAACAGATAGTTTTGTGATAAGATAATTTGTAACGAGCAACAAGTAACAAAAGTAAATAAGGTGCAAAAAGGTGGCCCAATCCTTTTTGTAGCAAAGGACAAGCCTGGACAAACTCTTATATGATGTAAAGCACCCCCGAGGACACATGGGAATATCGTCAAGCTAGTTTTCATCATGTTCATATGATTCACTTTCGGTACTTTGATAATTTCGTATGTGGGTGGACCGGTGCTTGGGTACTGCCCTTACTTGGACAAGCATCCCACTTATGATTAACCTCTGTTGCAAGCATCCGCAACTACAACAAAAGTATTAAGGTAGACCTAACCATAGCATGAAACATATGGATCCAAATCAGCCCCTTACGAAGCAACGCATAAACTAGGGTTTAAGCTTCTGTCACTCTAGCAACCCATCATCTACTTATTACTTCCCAATGCCTTCCTCTAGGCCCAAATAATGGTGAAGTGTCATGTAGTCAACGTTCACATAACACCACTAGAGGAGAGACAGCATACATCTCATCAAAATATCGAACGAATACCAAATTCACATGACTACTAATAGCAAGACTTCTCCCATGTCCTCAGGAACAAAAGTAACTACTCACAAAGCATAAACATGTTCATAATCAGAGGGGTATTAATATGCATATAGGATCTGAACATATGATCTTCCACCAATTAAACCAATTAGCATCAACTACAAAGAGTAATTAACACTACTATCAACCTACTAGTACCAATCCCGGACTTGGAGATAAGAATTGGATACAAGAGATGAACTGGGGTTTTGAGAGGAGATGGTACTGATGAAGATGTTGATGGAGATTGCCCACTCCCGATGAGAGGAGCGTTGGTGATGGCGATGGCGATGATTTCCCCCTCCGGGAGGGAAGTTTCCTCGGCAGAACAGCTCTGCCAGAGCCCTAGATTGGATGCGCCAAGGTTTCGCCTCGTAGCGGCAGAGTTTCGTCCGAGAAGATGGCTTCCTATTTTTTCCCATCGAAAGACTTCATATAGCAGAAGATGGCCACCAGAGGGCCACCAGGGGGCCCACGAGGTAGGGGCGCCTAGGGGGTAGGGGGCGCCCCCCACCCTCGTGGGCAGGGTGTGGCCCCCCTGGTGAATCTCTTCTGCTGAGTATTTTTTATATATTCTAAAAACTTCTTCCGTGAAGTTTCAGTACTTTTGGAGCTGTGCAGAATAGGTCTCTAATATTTGCTCCTTTTCCAGCCCAGAATCCCAGCTACCGGCATTCTCCCTTTTCATGTAAACCTTATAAAATAAGAGATAATAGGCATAAGTATTGTGACATAATGTGTAATAACAGCCCATAATGCAATAAATATCAATATAAAAGCATGACGCAAAATGGACGTATCACATTGCACAGTTTTTGTCGCCGCCATGGTGGCAGTCATGGCGGTGTGGCTCGGCCTGTCCGCAGCCACATCCTAGTTCTGCCTTGCGATTGAGCCGGCATTTTTCTAGATGTTAGTTTATGAATTGTCTCGAAATGCTATTTGCGATCAGTGGAGGAAGTTTTTCGTTGTTGAATTTCAGGTTATGATAGTTGCCAATGAACCCTAGATCTAGGTAGTTGTATTTCAAAGTGTAGTATAAAGGCAGCCATGGCAGTTTTAGCAACTATTTGCATTGGATGGCAACTAATTTCCTGATCAACTGTGTCAGTTGCGACAGATATGCTTTTCATGTGGAAACTAATTTTTTGATCACACTATGTCTATTGCCATGCTGTAGGCAGGATAATGTGGCAAATTCACTGTACCATAGACTCATTTTTGTGTTTTGCCATGCTGACTTGTGATATCTGAACATATTTGGCTGTATTACATGGCAACTCATTTTTAATATGAGGCCAGTGTTTGAATTGCCACATTACAGTGTGTTTAGTGTATGTTTTCAGCACTTTTTGAATTGTCTTGCATTTTAACATGGCAATTTCCACCTAGTACATTTGCCTGTGAACATATGGCAACTCATTTTTATATGAGGACAGTGTGTGAGTTGCCACATTATTTGTTTGTGCAATTTGAAGATGTGTGCCTTTCTTTGTACTTTCTTGTGCTAACATGGCAACTTGAACATTTGTGGAAGTGCCTTATGTTCTGTAAATTTTTCAAATGAAGCCAATGTGTTTAGTTGCCACATTTCTTGTTGGACAATCATAGGGGGTGTGGGTGTTCCTATGATATTTGCCTAATCTTTTGCCACTTTCATTTGAGCCCATGTGGCAAGTACATTCTGTTAGGTGGCAACTGCTTCCTTCATAAGTTCATTTCACCCTGACATTTTGTTCTGTTCTTACCTCGGCACAATGGCTCGCGGCGATCATCAAGAAGATGATGATGATTTCATGGAGTTACCGCAACAGAATCGCGCAACTGGATGGACAAAAGATGGCGATGAGGTAACTTTCCACCCCCCATATGTTTTTGAATGTCACGTTGAGTTTGCAGTCGTCTGTTAGGAACTAAATTTTCATGACACTGAAACATGGCAACAAATCATCATTTGTCTGTTATGCAGAAGAAGAAATGTTGTCGCAATAGGGCTTCGCAAGAATGCCTGACTATATTGACCGAGGGCTTTACTGACGAGCAGAAGGGAGCTGCTGCTGAGATGGGGATGCAGGCTCTGATGGATGTTCGATGCAAGAACCTAGTGAACCATGTATGCGACTGGCTCGGTGAGACTTACGATCCTGCCTCTAGGGAATTTGTGGTATCAGGACGTGGAAGACTGCCGTTGGACGAGGAATCCGTGGTCTGCACTATGGGTGTGCCCCGTGGAGAAATCAAAGTCCCGTATGAGGTCAATAATAAGATTGAGGAAACGTTGTTTCCCGTTTGTTTCCTGGGATGGCATCCATGCCGAACACGACTATGCTGGCAACTTTGCTGGAGGGCATGAAAACTCATGGCGAGGTTTTTAAGATGAAGCTCCTGATGTACTTGATATCAGCTGTTTTTGCACCTACCACTTCTCTTCGCCCAAGCAACAAGTGCTTCCCCATCCTGGTGAATGATCTATCTCTACTCCTTTCTTCCTTTAATCTGTTGACTCTGATGTCGTCTATAAGCTAGTCACTGCCATTTTTTTGATGTTTTCCTCATTTTTGAATGCTGACGTGGCAACTTCTTGTCCTGAAATTTGTGTCGTGCAGGCGAAGCTGAAAGATGTGAAAAACATGAATTGGTGTAAATTCATCGGGGACTTCCTACATGACGCATTCTCAAACAAGATATTCCAGAAGGGTTGTCGACTCCATTTAATGGTATTTTTTCCCTACTCCTTTGCAAACACTCTTACCATGTTGAATGTTTTCCCAAATGAAACATGTGAGCTGTTGATTAGTGTGAAACGTACAAGATCATGCATGACAACCCGTTTTGTTTTTCATTTGTTTTTTATGTGATTTTGTTTACGTGTGAAGGTGACTTCTGTTTGATCAATGGCATCTGTGGTTGCTGCCTTCAAGGCAATAGCATTTTTCAACAGCACACACACAGAAAATGTTCATTTCATACATCCACTCTCTGTTTATACAATATGCATGGCAACCATGATGTTGACCTTCTGGCGAGTACCATTATAACAGGGTGGCAACTGCCAGCACGGCATGTGGCAACTAACACAGATAGATGACAACTCTTTATTTCTTTCATCCCATTCAACTTGATGACTAAAGGAATGTGCATTAGCTACTTTTTTCAACATAGGATGATGGCAACTGACATATTTTTCTTTCAAATTGTGTACACCAGCTCATGTACGTGGATCGTCTTGATCTGTCCACCGTTGATTTTACTAGGATAGGAGGCCTGCCACCTCCACATAAGTTTGCTGTCTCGGCGTGGATGTACAATGCTGTCAAGGCTATGCTCGCCGCAGACAAGATAACTGATACAAAATATGAGAAACTACAGGTTAGTTCTGCCTCCTTTCTTTTTGCACGACATTTTTCAATTTTTGATGCTGCATAACATATGAAAAAATACCCCGTACGAAACCATTTGTGGCTAACAAGAGATGAATACCTGGTTAGCCATGGTTGTCTGCTCATGCCACCCATGTTTGACACCACATGGAAACTCTGCCATCCGTGTTGAAACTTCTATTATCTCCCTCTTTTTTTGCAATACATGAACTGTTAGTTAGTGTTCCTTATTATCTCTCTTACATCCTAGCTGTTTTTCATGATTTCCAGCTGATGGCCAAGCATGCTATAGACTACAACGTGTTTGGTGGGCCTCAAAACTTTGGCAAGTGGATGGACGTGCACTCAGCTCCGTCTTATCCTGCTGAGGTAATCAAGGATTTTTATTTTTGTTTTTTCAAGTTGTTTTTCTATTTCTTATTGTTTTTTGATATATCTCTATGGTTGTTTTGGTTTATTTTGATCTTGTGCATGTGCCTCTAATAGGGTTTGTTCCTATTAATTTCTTGTTTCGTGCACAGACGAGGGCACCTGTTGAGCATCTAATTGGGCAGTTTGCTTCCGGAATGACCGGCTTGCTCGGGAAGTTGGTTGAGGGTTGGACGTCCCTTAATGGCTTAGACAGTGACGCGGTTGCAAGGCAGTTCACTCCATTTGTTGCAAAACGGACACATCGGCCAACCGGTTGCCGTGGCCGATACGACTACAACAGCTCCCAGGAGCTTCCTGACACACAAGATGATCTAGATGGAGATGCTGGTCTCGACAAGGATGATGATGATGACATGGAGAACGTGCAACATGAACCTGATGATGATGAAGATGTTGAAGTTTGTGCAGGCGGTAAGAAGGACAAGGCTACACCAGATGCCCCCCACCGGAGAATGTCAAAGACCAGACGGTTGCGAGA
The DNA here is from genome assembly GCF_002162155.2 of Triticum dicoccoides. Classification (NCBI taxonomy): domain Eukaryota; kingdom Viridiplantae; phylum Streptophyta; class Magnoliopsida; order Poales; family Poaceae; genus Triticum; species Triticum dicoccoides. The sequence continues at coordinate 45,797,263 of NC_041386.1, forward strand.
GAAAAGGGGGTGTCACCCTCATAGAGGGGCAGGGCTCCAAAGGATGTTGGGCAGGGCTTTGCTGGCAAGAGGTCTAGGACCGATCCCTTAGCTGCTAGGAGGAGGTTCGACATCTATTTACTGTTTTGTTTGTCTCTCCTTTTTAAAAGACCAACCCTTTTTTCATTTGTTTGCTGAGCATGGCAACGATTTTTGTGTCTGACACTTGATACCTTTTTTTGCCATCTCTTTATACGTGCAGTGAGGCAACAGTTGGGGACGAGCAGTTATGAAGAAACAAGCCCCAACGCCAACCCATGTTTCTGCCCGATTGAACAAGGGTGCCCCCATTGCTGGTGACACCCCTTCCATTAGGTCGTATCCTCATACGTCGACGTCCAACACCGGGGATCCTATCGTGTTGGCAGACGTGAGGAAGACAGTCAAGTAGGTTATCATGTTTTTTCATTGTCATAGGGCTACATTTTTGCCTGATGCATTGTACATAATATACACCCTTTTTAGTGGCAACTGTTATTTTCTCATGATCTTTTTTTACTGCATGGCAACTCCTGTTTGTTCTGCATGGCAACTGCTAGCTAGGCCACATGGCAATTCTTATTCCACTTACATGACAACTGCTAGCTAGGCCACATGGCAATTCTTATTCTACATTGTCTTGTGTGCTCATCCCATACCTAGTTCTGAAATGGCAGCTCTGGCACATCGCACATTTTTTTTCATTTCTCAAGATGGCTACCATGGCAACTATTTTGTTTAATTTTTAACAATGTTCACGTGCTTTTTTGCAGGGTGAAGAAGACTACCACACGCGTGACCAAGAAGAACCCCAGAGACCCACTCAAACGCATACACTCAAAGCTGTCGACAGATGGCAACTCAGATTCTCATGAGGCGCGAGTCGACAAAGCTGCTGATGCACCATCCACTGTTCCCACTAGCTCTGATGCAAGCGGCCGACCATCTCCGCCGGTTGCAGATGTGCAGGCTACAACAACAGGCATCCGTACATCTGGGAGTGATGAGTCAGTATCTGCCAGGACTGCTGAGATATTGCCCACTCTGTTGGCAGTGAAGGATGCTGCTGTGAGCCATGCCACCCGATCAGCAAGTGTTGAAGTGGACGCCCCCGAGATCAACCTAAGCAAGGAAGTTTCCCGCTCATCTGATACGGATTCCAAGCGCGTAGGTGGTGGCACTTCTGCGTCCACGAAAGAAGGGGTTGAGGCGACAGTTCAGACTGATATGCCATCCACAGGTGAGAGTCTTGGCACAATAGCTCCAGCTTCTGGTGTTCCAGAGGTTGCTAAGGCGACCATTTCGTGAGCTGGTCTTCCACCTAGGCGTCGTAGCCCCCACAAGCAATCTGCAGATATACCCAATGCACCAGCTGTAGCTAGGAGCAGCAGAGATGACTTTGGTTACGTGCCTGCGTCCACACTATGCCCACCACCTGTCGAAAGAAATGTTATGGAGAAAATGGAAGACCAGAGTACAACTGACCCAGGTGGCAAGTCGGGCACGACTGATGGAGGTGAATGTCCGGAGCAGACTGCGTCTTTACCCGCCGTGGAGAACCCCAACTTAAATTTGCACACTTCTAAGCTCCCAGTCAACATTGGTGTCCCCTACAGCCCAAACAAGAAGATTGGCAAGAAAGTTGCAACTGATACCGCTGACCACACGCCCAGTCCTACTAATAAGCCGGATGATTCTACAGCAGACAAGGCAAAAATGTTTGTTGATCTTTCACCCCTGGATTCTGCCCCGCCAATTGTTCGTGGTCCGGCTAGTAGGCAGGAGGGGCACCCAATGGCCTTCACCCCACCGAGCTTTAGCCTTGGCATCAGTCAGTGGCGCACGATCCTATGCCAGTTGCCTTTGCTTTCCCGGTAGGCATGGCCCCAATGATGGTGCAGCCAATGGATGAGGGCAGGAAGGCTATGAAGTTTGCAGAGCCGATTGTGCAAGGTACATTTTTTCCGCATTTATCATTTTGTTGTACACATTTTTTTAGTCTGAATTTTGTCCCAAGCTTTTTTGGCTTCTCACTGGTGATGGCAAATGTTATCTGATGAACATGGTAACTGGATTTTGCTGCACAATGTCACCTACATTTTGTTGCCATGTTGCATTTTTCACTCGGCGAGCACATGGCAACTGGAGTTGATACAACATGGCAACTGCAGTTCAACCCACATGGCAACTGGAGTTGTTGACACATGGCAACTACAGTGCACTACACATGGCAACTGGAGTTGCCTCCACATGGCAACTCCCTATTTTATGCACATACATTTCACATTCTACATCATTTCTTTGCACACTAAACTTGTTTTATTTCCCAGGTATCCTAACCCACTTTTTTTATCCTTGTAGCCACCCCTGAGTAGATTACGCCGTCACTTGATGAAGCTTACCGCAGGATTGAGGAGACAGCATTAGAGAGGAGGTCCTCACGAGGTTAGGGGTAATCAAGTTCTAACGTGCCTGCTGAGTCGGTATCTGAGGATACCATTAGAAGTGCCACCCCTAGTTCCGTGAGGCAGCATAGGGTAGTTCATGCACCACCTGCGGATGACTATGAGGCAGAAGTCAAGGCCACAAGGATCAGAATCAGCTGTACGATATTGTCAAGCGCTTTGGAAATGCGAGGTCCAACAGCAAGCACATGAAGGATCTGAAAGCGTAATGACCACACCGCATAACCCCTCATTTGCTTTCCTCTTTATTTCTCTTCCTTTTTGCTATTCTATAGATGCTCTGTTTACGATTTGTTTCTTTTTTTTTGCTTAGTAGACATGATTCTTTCATATTATATCATTTTCATACAGCTCATGTCTGGATAGAACCAAGATCATACAATGCGATGCGACGTACGTTGACCTCGGTGATCTTGTCGAGTCTGTGAGGCCACTCGGCAAAATGTCGAAGTATGTAGTTGCATGTGGGATTGACTTCATCAACAGGCATATGGATATGTCCCCCGACAAAACAATCATGCAGTACAGCGTGACCTGCAAAATATGGGATGGTGACTTCCACCACAAAATCCCGAGGAAGCATTTTGCTGCGCATGGTGATTTTAAGCTCACAATGAAGAAATGTGTGAGTATTCCTTCCTTCTTTGCACATTTTTTGTCCCATGTTATGTTTTTGTCAGTAGCTATGCTTCACATGTGGGCTACATACTGTTTTTTGTCACAGATGTTTCATGTGGCAACAGCTGCCACGTAAAATAAGTTTGACTGCTTTTTTTAATGCAACTTATGTGGCAAATTCAATTAGAATAGTTGGCAACTTGTTCATACATGGATGGCAACTTCTTTCAATTAAACATGGCAAATAAACATTCTTTGTGGGTGCATTTTTTGGACACTCGCTGCTTTGTCATTCATGTACCTCTAATTGCAGCCGACAATATCTTTTTAAATCATTGTTCCTACTACATCATTTTGCTGTTTTTTGATTTCAACTCTGCTTTTTTCTCTTTTTTTACTTTTGTAGGTAATGTTCCCCATGTTCCAAGAGCTTGCACCAGAGGGCCCACATGACAAGTGTGGTCACCACCACGTGATTTGCCTTGACCTGAAGAACCAACGTTTTGAGGTGCTTGATTCAATGCGTTCAGAAGCTGATGCAGACCTTACTACACATGTTGAATACTTCATCAACAACCTCAAAGAGACATGGAACCATCACTACAAAAACTCAAGGGTCCAGATCGGTCATTTTCCAATCGAGTATGTCGCGACTACGAAGCAAGGAAACTGGTAATTACTATCTTTTTTCATGTGTCCTCTACACCAATCCCTAAACCCTTTTTGTCACCTCTGCATTGAAGTTGATGATTTTCTGTGTTCTGTTGAGTTGACCTGATTCTTTTCTTTATAGGCATGACTATGGCTTTCACATGTTGGAATACCTTGCAAAGTGAGAAGGCCGACGGGTCCCTGTCGTCACATCTGCAATGGTCGTTGAGCTCCGTAAAATATACACATGGAATTGGTTGATGAATGAAGATTTCAACATGCGGTCCAACGCACAAGATTTCATAGAGGAAGTTGTCAAGAAAGCCAACAAGAAATACAAGTGATCACGTGGTGCTCCATACCGCATGCCCACCTTACATTCTGTTGCCGAGGAATGTAAGGTATTACCTTGTTCTTTCAAAACTATGTTCGTGTGCTAAGTTATGACTGCATCTCCCCGTAGCCTAGTATATAGTGGTGGTGTGTGAGCGACATTTGAATATTTTTGTAATATATGTGTGTATGTGAACCTACTTACGTGTGACAGCAACTACGTTTATGTTTTTCAGTATTATCATGCATTCGTGGTTGGTAGTACTAGTTTGGTGTCTTGAATGCGTCTATGATGTCTGAAAACATGTCAAATGTAGTTGATCAACACGATTAGTGAAAGTTATCGTTCTTTTCCGTTTGGCTTTTTGGTGGTTTTTTGCATTGCTAACTATATCGGTTAGCAGTGTAGTTCGTACACAGCCGTAACCGTGTTGTTTTTGCATGTGATTGTTTCAACTTGTTTTCCACAGTTTGCACATAATACAACATGTGTGGACTAAAATGCGTTGACTGAACACAGAAATCTACGCGATGGCAGACTCAGTATAAATAACATGGCATATTCAGTAGAACTAACATGGCAAATTCAATGGAAAAGGCATGGCAGATTCAGTGGAACATGCATGGCAGATTCAGTAGAAAAGGTATGGCAAATTCAGTACCACACACGGGGCAACTACAGTCATTCATTCATGGCATTTTTCCCAAATTATGATGCCCCTCCAGAGTCATTCTCCCATTTTTAAAAATTTATAACATCTATCTTACAAAAATGTCACCAACAAAGCAAGTCACAGTGCTCCAATGTTGCTTACGGATTGCCCGCCCCTTTCTTTGCTTTCTTGTGTTTTGCTTGAATCTCCAATCCCAATTTGTGTCTTATCTCTTTTGGACGCCCTTTTGTGATGGAACAAGGCGGGTTCCTGTAACACCCCAAAATTTTTAACCATGATTTGTTTATTAAAATTTTGCCAAGAAATTAAATTTTCATTTTTGTGGAATTATCTTTTGATTTCAGAACCACTCTTTTCCTTGATATTGTGGACTTTTCACCCCAAGTGAAAACTTTTCAAAAATATTGTTGGGCCTGTTTACCCTCTCAAGAAAAACATTTCTTTTATCAGTGGATTTATTTGCATAATTATTTTCCATGAGCTTTATTGCTTTAAAAATGATTTTTCATGAGTTTTGGAGCCTCTTTTGCACTACAACCCTTTGATAAAATTAGTTATAAGTTTCACCAAAATTTGGAGATGTCATGGGATGCTCCCACATCACTTTTATGCAAAAATTTCTTTTAGTCATTTGGAAATTTTGAGCTCTACCCCAAATTTTCAAATCTGATCCAGTTTGTAAAATTGCACTACAACCTATTTAAATATTTCTTTAAAGCTTCCACCAAAATTAGGGGATGTTAGTAGTAGTACATAATTCAACTTTATGCAAAAACCCATTAATGTTCTTTGAAAATTTTGAGCAAACCATCCTCTTTTGCTCGCTGGTCCAGTTTGGCATTTTCTACTGCAACCCTAGTTTATTTTGCTCTAGTGCACATGAGCTTTTTCTTGCTTATATTCCACCCAACCAAACCCTTAAGTCCAGGAGATTGGACCCATTGGAGTATTTTTGGTCCATGCAATAATGCCCTTTTCATTCTGTCCAGATTTGGTTTTCTCAAAAACTTGCACTAACAAGTTTTTGTTCTTGACAAACTAACCTTGCCACCCTCTTAGTCATCTAAAGAGACTTTGGTCTGGAGTTTTTGGCCACCCCAAGAGGTGCCTAGATGCCCATGGCATTCTGTCGAGTAGGTTAGGAGCATGGCCAGTTTTGGCATGCTTTTAGACTTGCATTAGGAAGTTGCTCTAATGGCCTTACCAGCATGTCTATTAGCTCTCATATAGTCATTAGCCTAGTCCTGTTTAGTTGCAGAGGCATCAGAGAGGCCTAGAACGCGTTGGCATTGCGTCGAGCACCTGGCGTGCATGCTCTGGGCGTGCGCAGAGCGCATGTTTTGCACGCACACGCACCGAGCCGCCACGTTCGCTTGCCCCGCGCCCTGGCCCTTGCTCGCCTGCAGAGCCACACCCGTCCTCATCCACTCATCGGAGCCATCCAAAGCCACCCCCTGGAGCCCCACTGCGCCACCGTCAGGTCGGCCATGGCAGCTAGCGGCCGGCCACAGCAGGCTCCTGCCATGGACGGCGCCGCCCGAGCCACTCTTGCTCGCCAGCTTGCCCCTGAAGCAGTGCCCGCTCGTCTGCTAGCCTCTGCCGCCATCCCCAGCCTCGACACATCGCGCTGCAAGCTACAGAACGGCGGTTCGCCGTTCCTATCCACTGCCGCCGTTGATCCTATCCATGACCGCTGCGGAACCGACCTAGTCATGCTATAAAAAGGAGCCCCGAGCTCGTCCAGACCCTCAGGCCACCTCGTACCATACCCTAGCGCTCCCATAGCCAGCCATCGATAGAGGGAGGCCGTCTTCCTCATCTCCGGCCAGTTCGGCCGCCGCCACGCTACGATTCAATTCGTCGCAAGCAGGACCTCCCCCATCCATCCAGTGCTCCCATCCTCTTCCCCTTGACCTTGCGGAGCCACCCCACCCCTCAGCTTCGACCGGGAACCACCATAGCTCGAAACCCCAAATTCTCCCGAGACGCCGTCCACCGCAGAGCTTGCCGCCGGTGACTCCCTTCGTCCCCGCCAACCTGTCGACCACCGAGAGGACCGCCCTGGACTAGTGGATCCACCCCTGCCCTCAGAATGCCGTGGGAACCCGCCTTTCATCGACGGCGATCGCCGGAGCCCGCCTCTGCTCGGCCAGAGGAGAGGGAGGCGCGGGCGATTGGTCAAACCTGACCAGTGGGCCCAAGGAACCCACTATTAGTGACCCCGAGCCAGCCCGCGCTGGTTTAAGTGGAGGTGTAAACCCAGAAGTACGTATCCTCCGTCTCGAAAACGTATCCTTATTCGAAACATTTTCTTTTTCTGTTTTATTTAAAAACAGAGTTTTGACTAAACTTTGACTGGCTATAACTTTTTAAATATAAGTCCAATTGACTTGATTCTTTTTCTATTGTTTCTCAAATTTTGTCTAGTTTATTTTCATATTTATTTGAAAATTTTCCAAGCAACTTTTTTGTACGGTTTTGAAACTATGTGTTAATTCGAAATTCTCTTAAATAGGATTTTTGGAGAAAGAAGGAAACTTTCAAAAAGTGCACCCCCACTTGCATACTCTTGAAGGCAAGCATTCTGAACCCTGGCATAATATTGTTGTGTGTTGTTTGATACAGTACAACACCATCTTGACACGAAGTATTCGTTATTTTATGTGACGATATGATCATACTCATGAGTGCGCAAATGAAGATTTCTTGCGGTTAAAATTTGATATGCTTGTGATAGTAATCACCCTCTTATGCCTTTCATGCCCACCGGAAGGAATCCGGGAAAGCCTCTGTCTTGGGTAGACACGAGCTTGTCCCTAGTTCTTCGTCGAGACGGTTATATCCGGTAAGGCATGGTGGGGTACGATGAGCGGTGATTCTGTCTGATTGGTATGAAATATACTTCTTATGCTTATCATGCAGGTAATGCTTTAACCTCCTGAGTCGACCATAGATCGAGTCTTGTTCCAGTAACTCCCATACTTGTCTCATACTACCACTTGTCCCTGTCATAGGTAGGGTACGGTTCAGTCAGTTGTCAACCCCTTCCTAGCACACACCGTACAGAGAGGCCATGGTGGAAGATACCGGCTGCATCCGGTAGGCATGCCACCTGGTCCAGGGGCATGGGTGTTTCGGTTGGAGCCGAAGGGGGTAGCTCCCCTAGTTTGTGCGCGTTATAAATTTTGTGATCCCATGCTAGTCGAGGTTGTAGCCTCCCCACTTAGAGTTTCGCTTAACGGGTGTCGTGGGTGATTCCAGACATCGGTAAGTTAGGCTGGTGTGTGCAGTCAGGTGTGTTTTCAATTAAAAGACCGTAGACGAAATTAGTCCCGATGGACTAAAGGAATCCGTTACTCGTGGGTAAAGAGTACACCCTTTGCAGAGATTATATCTATTCGAATAGCCGTGTCCATGGTTAAGGACTACAGTCTGGGATGGGTCAAGTCTCAGTCTTAGTGTCGGTCTTCAGAGGAACAATTACTAAACCAGAACATGGATCATGACTTGTGACTCGTGATGACTATGATTATTATTATTATGAACTAACCATTTATATTGTTTGAATTATTGAGCATCCCTGGGACGGTTCTACCTCCTGGGTATTCACTGTGATTACTCTCATATAAGCCCTTTATGTGGTGTCGCGGAGACGCCCGACTATGGCACGCTTGTTATTCATTTACTCCATCCGGTCCTTTTTACTCTGCACATTGGATTCGCCAAAAGTCAAACTTTGCTAAGTTTGACCAAATTTATATTAAAAATTATTAGCATCTATAATATCTAATAAATATAATATGAAAATGTATTCCAAGATGAATCTAATGATATTGGTGTTGTTATGTGAATGTCTACAATTTTTTATATAAACTTGGTAAAAGTTGGATGAGATTGACTTTGGACAAACCTAATATGCAGAGTAAAAAGGACCGGAGGGAGTATTTTATAAGACCTTTATGTGGTGTCACTGAGACGCCCAACTGTGGCATGTTGGTTATTTACTTATTTTATAAGCCCTTTATGTGGTGTCGCTAAGACGCCCGACTGTGGCATGCTTGTTATTTACTTACTTTATAAGCCCTTTATGTGGTGTCGCACAGACGCCCGACTGTGGCATGTTTGCTGCTTATTTCCTTTATAAGCCCTTTATGTGACGTCGCTCAGACGCCCGACTGAGGCATGCTTTATATTATTAACCCTTCGAGGGGTCGCTTCAGACACCCGATCGGTGCATCCTTTTTCTATTCCCTTATTACATATTCATGTTGTATGTGAATAACCTGCTTGCGTGCATCATGGATATTTATTTTTTGACTAACGTGAGATCATAAAATATTTCAAAGCATGATGATCATTTGTTATATTATACCTGTGTTCATAATGTTTGCGAGTACATTCAAAAGTACTCACTGGCTTGTCCCTGGCTATTGTCTTGGCCAGATTTCTTGCGTGGAGAGGAGCGTCGCGATGACAACCCCGGAGCCTACGCAATGGTGATAGCAGCCTCGTGAAGATATGAGTTATCCAGGTCAGCTGTTCCTGTGGGAAATGGAGTCCCATAGACGCTGATGATCCGCAAACCGCTTCCGCCATCAACCACTAGAAACCATTTGTTGTACTCATAGGCCAGAATGGTCTTGTACTACATATCTTGTATTTTTGCTTGGAGTTTCTGTATCAAGTTGGTGCCTCATCAGCAAACAGTAATCCTGGGGCTGGTGAGCACAAGGGCCATTTTCTGGGAAATTAATATCCCGAAAACCCGGTCCTGACAGTTCCTGACCTGGGTTTGTGTGCTTGCTGTTCCAGGTCCTACCTCTGAGTTTTCAGATGATGGCCCCGTGGACGAAGGCACACTCGAGGTGCGGGGGAACCTGTGTAAGGCTTCCTCAGCCTTCCTCTTCTTGATCTCATCAAGCTCTCTTTTCAGGGCCTTCCTGTGTTTTTCTGCAACCCTCGTTGTCTCATCACTCTTGCACGCTTCATCTATTAGTTCAGCATAGTTCTTTGTTAACACAACGTGCCTCACGGCTTCCATGGTTGACTCTGGTCTCTCATCATGCACAGCAAAAACTACATTTGATGTTTGTGGCCCCAATGCATCGTCAGCGTCCCAAGTCCATCGCCGTCGTATGAAATGGCGGGGCATTCGTGTCCCCGTGTTCATGTCCATTACTTTTAGTATGTGACAGCACACAATCCCGTCCCGTTCGAATTTGCAGCATTGGCAGTAGTATTCACCTTCACTTATCGAGGCCTTCACAAAGTAGTCCCTTCCTTTGTCTGGGTCTTCAGGTTCTGAATCCAACATGCCCAAAAGAGAACACACCTTGAACGTAAGTTCGTCCACCTGGTAAGCCGTGTACATGCTGGTACGCTTTATTTTTTTCCAAGAATTTGCATGTTTTTTGTGGTTTTGTTAAACTCTTATATGATGTTTTGTAGCACCTTATGTTGTTGTAGGCTGCAATGTAGGAAAGACATCTAAAACGAATGATGGCTACGGCAACCGCATGCTATTTTTTCACATGGCAAATGCATAACATTTTTCAATTGGCAAGTGCATTCCATACCATCATGGCAAATGGAACTACAGTTCATTAAACATGGCAACTTTAGTTGATTTCACATGGCAACTCCAGTTCATTAAACATGGCAACTACAGTTCATTAAACATGGCAACTGTAGTTTATTAAACATGGCAACTGTATTTGACTTCACATGGCAATTGCAGTTCATTAAACATGGCAACTACATATCATGGTTACCCTGTACTCAATGCCTACTTTCAACATATCAGCAGTTAAAAAAAAGGTGGCAACTGCATTGCAATCTATATGGCACCTACTATCTTCATGCTTTTGCAAATAAGACTGTAACACTACTGACTTGTTAAAAATCTTGTTGGTATATGTCTGATATGCCCTAGAGGCAATCATGTATGATGATATTTCCTATGTGTTTATGAATAAAGATAGTCCTTGGACATTATCAATGATGTGTATCAGCAAGTACGTGACTTGTTTGTGGGACTATGCATTGTATGATGAATGTCCTAAAAGGTCCCTAGTCGAAAGGGCTGTGTGGATGCGCAACCATCTAGAGTAGCATATGACATTGTCGATGGCTTGGTCTCACTAACCATGGGGCATTGGATGCTAACCGGATAATATGGACTCGGAAGGATCTGGTCGGATTCGACGTAGTCGGATCCGAGTTGAGATAAGGTTCGAGTCGGATAGACCCAACTATGAGACGTAGCGGCATGTCATCTATGAGTCTCTAGTACAACATACATTCTATGTCCTAAGACATGAGCTGGCGCATGTACTCAGGATGGTAACATACTTGCTTTGGGCCAACCAAATGCTACTCCGTGACTGGGTAGTTACCAAGATAGGTTTCAGGCTTGTCCAGACCCATGCTGCGAGACATGGTCGAGCAAGATAGGATGTTCCCCTTCGATCAGGAGAGATATACTCTGGGCCCCTCGTGTGATCCGACCAGGATAAGCATGGCCATGCGACAAGGATTATGAGATAATCTGGTTTGTGGTTGGTGATGACCCACAAGTATAGGGGATCTATCATAGTCCTTTCGATAAGTAAGAGTGTCGAACCCAACAAGGAGTAGAAGGAAATGATAAGCGATTTCCAGCAAGGTATTCTCTGCAAGTACTGAAATAAGTGGTAACAGATAGTTTTGTGATAAGATAATTTGTAACGAGCAACAAGTAACAAAAGTAAATAAGGTGCAAAAAGGTGGCCCAATCCTTTTTGTAGCAAAGGACAAGCCTGGACAAACTCTTATATGATGTAAAGCACTCCCGAGGACACATGGGAATATCGTCAAGCTAGTTTTCATCACGTTCATATGATTCACTTTCGGTACTTTGATAATTTCGTATGTGGGTGGACCGGTGCTTGGGTACTGCCCTTACTTGGACAAGCATCCCACTTATGATTAACCTCTGTTGCAAGCATCCGCAACTACAACAAAAGTATTAAGGTAGACCTAACCATAGCATGAAACATATGGATCCAAATCAGCCCCTTACGAAGCAACGCATAAACTAGGGTTTAAGCTTCTGTCACTCTAGCAACCCATCATCTACTTATTACTTCCCAATGCCTTCCTCTAGGCCCAAATAATGGTGAAGTGTCATGTAGTCAACGTTCACATAACACCACTAGAGGAGAGACAGCATACATCTCATCAAAATATCGAACGAATACCAAATTCACATGACTACTAATAGCAAGACTTCTCCCATGTCCTCAGGAACAAAAGTAACTACTCACAAAGCATAAACATGTTCATAATCAGAGGGGTATTAATATGCATATAGGATCTGAACATATGATCTTCCACCAATTGAACCAACTAGCATCAACTATAAGGAGTAATTAACACTACTAGCAACCTACTAGCACCAATCCCGGACTTGGAGACAAGAATTAGATACAAGAGATGAACTAGGGTTTTGAGATGAGATAGTTCTAATGAAGATGTTGATGGAGATTGCCCTCTCCCGATGAGAGGAGCGTTGGTGATGACGATGGCGATGATTTCCCCCTCCGGGAGGGAAGTTTCCCTGGCAGAACAGCTCCGCCAGAGCCCTAGATTGGTTCTGCCTCGTGGCGGCGGAGTTTTGTCCGAGAAGATGGCTTATGATTTTTTTCCCATCGAAAGACTTCATATAGCAGAAGATGGTCACCGGAGGGCCACCAGGGGGCCCACGAGGTAGGGGGCGCGCCCAGGGGGGTAGGGTGCGCCCCCCACCCTCGTGGGCAGGGTGTGCCCCCCCTGGTGAAGTTCTCGCTCTCAGTATTTTTTATATATTTGAAAAACGTCTTCCGTGCAGTTTCAGGACTTTTGGAGCTGTGCAGAATAGGTCTCTAATATTTGCTCCTTTTCCAGCCCAGAATCCCAGCTGCTGGCATTCTCCCTCTTATGTAAACCTTGTAAAATAAGAGAGAATAGGCATAAGTATTGTGACATAATGTGTAATAACAGCCCATAATGCAATAAATATTGATATAAAAGCATGATGCAAAATGGACGTATCAACTCCCCCGAGCTTAGACCTCGCTTGTCCTCAAGCGAAAAGCCGAAATCAAAAAATATGTCCACATGTTTAGAGATAGAGGTGTCGATAAAAATAAAATACGGACATGAGGGAATCATGATCATTCTTAGAACAGCAACTTATATAATTCTTGTCATATAATCTCTAGTGCTAGGGTAATAATTCAATCACAATATCAAGTATGAATAGTAAACTTCATTGAAAACTAACAAACTATAATCTCAGTCATTGAAGCAATTGCAATTTATCATAACATAGGAAAGAGTCAATGTATAAGAGCTTTTCAGCAAGTCCACATACTCAACTATCATATAGTCTTTCACAATTGCTGACACTCCCGCAATACTCATGGGTATGGAGTTTTAATTGGACACAGAGAAAGATAGGGGCTTATAGTTTTGCCTCCCAACGTTTTACCTCAAGGGTAATGTCAACAGTAATAGTTCATGAAAACTCACATCCAATTAGCCATATATACCAGGATCTTTCCAACATACTGTGCTTGCCAAAGGATAAAATGTAAAAAGGAAGGGTGAAGATCACCATGACTCTTATGCAAGGTAGGGGATAAAAGTAAAAAATAGGCCCTTCGAGGGAAGCAGAGGTTGTCATGCGCTTTTATGGTTGGATGCACAAAATCTTAATGCGAAAGAACGTCACTTTATATTGCCACTTGTGATATGGAACTTTATTATGCAGTCTTTCACTTTTATTACTTCCATATCACACGATCGTATAAAGCTTATTTCCTCCACACCAATCAATCATACATATTTAGAGATCAATTTTTATTGCTTGCACCGATGACAACTTACTTGATGGATCTTACTCAATCCATAGGTAGATATGGGGGACTCTTATGGCAAGACTGGTTTAAGGGTGTTTGGAAGCACAAGTAGTATCTCTACTTGGTGCAATGAATTTGGCTAGCACGAGGGAGAAAGGCAAGCTCAACCATGTTGGATGATCCATGACAATATAATTTATCTCAGATGTAAGAAAACATAACCCATTATGTTGTCTTCCTTGTCCAACGTTAACTCTTTTAGCATGTCATATTTTAATGAGTGCTCACAATCATAAAAAGATGTCTAAGATAGTATATCTATATGTGAAGACCTCTCTTTCTTTATTACTTCCTATTAATTGCAACGATGACCAAGACTATGCTTGTCAACTCTCAACAACTTTTATTCATCATACTTTTTCTATGTGAGCTCATTACTCTCCATGAGATCCATATGATCTCTTTGTTTCTTTTATTTCTTTCTCTTTTTGTTTTATTCACTTAGGATCATGGCAAAATAATCAAGCCCTTAACTCAACACTAATCTTTATTATATAGCTCACTGACTCGATTACATAGAAGGATTATAAAGCAAAACTCACAACTAGATCATACTAAGAACTTTTATTCTACTAGATCAAGATATTACCAAAAGGATCGAACTAAGAAAAATGGTAAAGATAAAAGTGATGGTGATACGATACCGGGGCACTCCCCCAAGCTTGGCAGTTGCCAAGTGGAGTGCCCATACCAGATACTCAATTCTTCTTTGTTGGTGGAGCCGGTGGTGATTTTGTTGATGGCGTAGGCTTGTCGTCCTTCTTCCAGGGCATAGGCTCACCATCATAGAAGGATGATCGAGTCTCCTGAAACCTTAAATCTGCAGCCAAACTCATCCTCTTGAATCTATATTCATACTCACAGTTTTGGTTTTGCAGGTCATAAATCTGGGCTTGGAGGTTCTCGGTTTTCTCATGAAGCTTGAAGATGGCCTCCCCAATGTCCTTGACGTCCAGCTTGTGGTTGTTGGTGAACTCCGTGATCATAATGTGATTGGAATCAAGTCCATGCTCCACCATCTCCTGACACTTGAAAACTTCTTGCTCCAATGCATCGAGCCTGGCCTCCGTGCTTTCGGTCTTCCTTGGTCCCTCAGCATCGCGGATGTGCAACAACCCCTCACGCATCTCTATGGTTTGAGGGTGTTGCAACACTTCTGCGAGGTAGGGGTTGATGACCTTCTCAAAGAACTGGTCCTTGGGGGCACTTGAAGACGACATGACGACCTGGATCTGCCAGAAAAACAGCTCGAAACAAAGACAGGAGATTTTTGCGTGATACGGGAGTCAAAACCCCCAGGAGATTATATAATGAATTTTTACCGACCAAATATGTGTCGTGTACGAAAACGGAGTCCGGAGAGCACACGAGGTGCCCACGAGGTAGGGGAGCGCGCCCTCCACCCTCGTGGAGCCCTCGTGTCCTTCGCGGGCTGCTGCTTATTTTTCTATTTTTCTAAATATTCCAAAACGGAGAAATGTTGCCTTAAAAACTGTTTTGGAGTCGGTTTACTTAACATACCATATACATATTCCTTTTCGGAGTCTGAAACGTTCCGGAAAGTGTCCCTTATGTATTCCTTCGGGGTTACGGTTTCAATACATTGGTTTCAACATTTATGGGATTACCTGAGATATATAGTGTTTGATTCTTTGATCGTTCACCACCTTCGGATTTGTGCCTTCGAAGTTGTTGATCTTTATGGCACCGGAACGTTAGACCTCCTCAATAACGAAAGGACCTTCCCATTTAGAGAGAAGTTTTCCTGCAAAAAATCTTAAACGAGAGTTGTATAGCAATACATAATCACCTACATTAAACTCACGCTTTTGTATCCTTTTGTCATGCCATCTTTTAACCTTTTCTTTAAACAACTTGGCATTTTCATAGGCTTGGGTTCTCCATTCATCAAGTGAGCTAATATCAAATAACCTCTTCTCACCGGCAAGTTTAAAATCATAATTAAGTTCTTTAATAGCCCAATAAGCCTTGTGTTCTAGTTCGAGAGGTAAGTGACATGCTTTTCCATAGACCATTTTATACGGAGACATACCCATAGGATTTTTATATGCAGTTCTATAGGCCCATAATGCATCATCAAGTTTCTTGGACCAATTCTTTCTAGACCTATTAACAGTCTTTTGCAAAATTAATTTGAGTTCTCTATTACTCAATTCTACTTGACCACTAGACCGAGGGTGATAAGGAGATGCAATTCTATGATTAACATCATATTTAGCAAGCATTTTACGGAAAGCACCATGAATAAAATGTGAACCACCATCAGTCATTAAATATCTAGGGACTCCAAATCTTGGAAAAAATAACTTCTTTAAGCATTTTAATAGAAGTGTTATGATCAACACTACTAGTTGGAATAGCTTCTACCCACTTAGTAACGTAATCAACAGCAACTAAAATATGTGTATAACCATTAGAGGAAGGAAAAGGTCCCATATAGTCAAAGCCCCAAACATCAAATGGTTCAATAACAAGTGAATAATTCATAGGCATTTCCTGACGTCTACTAATATTACCAATTCTTTGACATTCATCACAAGATAATACAAACTTACGGGCATCCTTGAAGAGAGTAGGCCAATAAAAACCAGATTGCAGTACCTTATGTGCAGTTCTATCTCCAGCATGGTGTCCTCCATAAGCTTCGGAGTGACACTTGCGTAGGATTTGTTCCTGTTCATGCTTAGGTACACAACGTCTAATAACACCATATACTCCTTCTTTATAAAGATGTGGGTCATCCAAAAAGTAATGCCTCAAATCATAGAAGAACTTTTTCTTTTGCTGGTATGTGAAACTAGGTGGTATAAACTTAGCAACAATGTAATTAGCATAATCAGGATACCATGGAGCAGTATGAGAAGCATTTATGACATTTAATTGCTCATCAGGAAAGCTATCATTAATATGTAGTGGGTCATCAAGCACATTTTCTAACCTAGACAAGTTGTCTACAACGGGGTTCTCAGCTCCTTTTCTATCGACAATGTGCAAATCGAATTCTTGTAGCAAGAGAACCCATCTAATAAGTCTAGGTTTAGCATCTTTATTTTCCATAAGATATTTAATAGCAGCATGATCAGTGTGAATAGTTACTTTAGAATCAACCATATATAAGGTCTAAACTTATCACAAGCAAATACAACTGCTAAGAATTCTTTTTCAGTAGTAGCATAATTTCTTTGAGCATTGTCTAGAGTTTTGCTAGCATATTGGATAACATTTAATTTCTTATCAACTCTTTGTCCTAGAACAACACCTACAACATAATCACTTGCATCACACATAATTTCAAACGGTAAATTCCAATCAGGTGGCTGAACAATAGGTGCAGAGATCAATGCTTTCTTAAGTATTTCAAATGCTTCTACACAATCATCATCAAAGACAAATGGTATATCTTTTTGTAATAAATTAGTCAGAGGCCGAGAGATTTTTGAGAAGTCCTTAATGAACCTCCTATAAAAACCTGCATGACCAAGGAAACTTCTTATACCTTTGATGTCCTTGGGACATGGCATATTTTCAATAGCATCAACCTTGGCTTTATCAACCTCAATACCTCTTTCAGAAACTTTATGCCCCAAGACAATACCTTCATTAACCATAAAGTGGCACTTTTCCCAATTCAAGACAAGATTAGTTTCTTCACATCTCTGCAAAACTCAATCAAGGTTGCTCAAGCAATCATCAAAAGAAGATCCATAGACGGAAAAGTCGTTCATGAAAACCTCACAAATCTTTTCACAAAAGTCAGAGAATATAGCCATCATGCATCTTTGAAAGGTAGCAGGTGCATTACATAAACCAAAAGGCATACGTCTATAAGCAAAACTACCAAAAGGGCATGCAAAAGTAGTCTTTGAATGATCTTTGGCTGACACAGGTATTTGAGAGAAACCAGAATAAACATCTAGAAAGCAAAAATGTGTATGTTTGGATAATCTTTCTAGCATTTGATCAATAAAAGGTAAGGGGTAATGATCCTTTTTAGTAGCCTTATTTAATTTGCGGAAAGCAATTACCATCCTATAACCTGTAATAATTCTTTGAGGAATCATTTCATCTTTATCATTAGGAACAACAGTAATACCTCCCTTCTTAGGGACACAATGGACAGGGCATACCCATTGACTATCAGCAACGGGATAAATTATACCTGCCTCAAGGAGCTTTAGTATCTCCTTTCTTACCACTTCTTTCATTTTAGGATTCAGCCGGCGTTGATGATCACGAACTGGTTTAGCATCTTCTTCCAAATTAATTTTATGTTGACATAGAGTGGGACTAATGCCCTTAAGATCATCAAGAGTACACCCAATAGCAGCGCGGTGCTTCTTCAGAGTTTTCAATAATCTCTCTTCTTCATGCTCTAAAGGGTTAGCACTTATAATAATAGGATATATCTTTTTCTCATCAAGATAAGCATATTTAAGAGTATCAGGTAACGGTTTAAGCTCAAACACGGGATCACCCTTGGGTGGAGGGGGATCCCCTAGGATTTCAACAGGTAAATTGTTTTTCAGAATAGGTTCCTGTTTAAAGAATACTTCATCTAATTCCCTTCTTTCATTCATAAACATATCATTTTCATGGTCTAGCAAGTAATGTTCTAAAGGATCACTAGGAGGTACGGCAATAGAAGCAAGACAAATAATTTCATCCTTACTAGGTAATTCTTCTTCACGGTGTTGTCTACTAAATTTGGAAAAAATAAATTCATGAGTCATAACATGTAAACCGATAGTAACAACATCTCTTTTGCAATCTATGGTAGCATTAACAGTATTTATGAAGGGTCTACCAAATATAATGGGACAAAAGCTATCTTGTGGGGAACCAAGAACAAGAAAATCAGCAGGATATTTAGTTTTCCCACACAAGACTTCAACATCTCTAACAATTCCCATTGGTGAAATAGTATCTCTATTGGCAAGTTTAATTGTGACATCAATATCTTCCATCTCAACAGGTGCAATATCATGCATAACTTCTTTATATAAGGAATAAGGTATTGCACTAGCACAAGCACCCATATCACATAAGCCATGATAACAATGATCTCCTATTTTAACAGAAATAACAGGCATGCCTACCACAGGTCAAGGTTTATCTTTATCATGGGGTTTAGCAATTCTAGCAGTTTCATCACAGAAATAAATAACATGCCCATCAATATTATCAGACAAGACATCGTTAACGATAGCAATATTAGGTTCAACTTTAACTTTCTCAGGAGGTGTATATGTTTTAATGTTGCTTCTACGAACCATAGTTGAAGCTTTAGCATGATCCTTTATCCTAACAGGGAAAGGTGGTTTCTCAACATAAGAAGTAGGAACAATAGGATCATTATAAGTGATAGTCTTTTCTTCAACTTTAATAGGTGCAACTACTTTTACTTCTATGCGAGGATGATATTTAAACCACTTCTCCTTGGGGAGATCAACATAGGCAGCAAATGATTCACAGAAAGAGCTACTATCTCAGAGTCAAGTCCATATTTAGTGCTAAATTTACGAAAAATATCGGTATCCATAAAAGATTAACACAATCAAAACTAGGTGTCATACCTGACTCCTTACCATTGTCGAGATCCCAATCTTCAGAGTTGCGTTTAATTCTTTCCAATAAATCCCATTTGTATTCAATAGTCTTCATCATAAAAGAGCCAGCATAAGAAGTATCAAGCATGGTGCAATTGTTACCAGAAAGCCGAGCATAAATTTTTTGAATAATCATTTCTCTTGAGAGCTCATGATTGGGGCATGAATATAACATTGATTTAAGCTTCCCCCAAGCTTGAGCGATGCTTTCTCCTTCGCGAGGCCAAAAATTATATATATAATTGCGATCACGATGAACAAGATGCATAGGATAAAACTTCTGATGAAACTCCAATTTCAATCATTTATAATTCCAAGACCCCATATCATCACATAGCCTATACCATGTCGATGCATCTCCCCTCAAAGATAAAGGGAAGACCTTCTTCTTAACAACATCTCCGGGTACACCTGCAAGCTTAAATAATCCACAAACTTCATACACATATATCAGATGTTCATCACGATGTTTTGTTCCATCTCCTAAAAAAGGATTAGCTAGCAGCTTTTCTATCATACCTGAAGGAACTTCAAAGCAAGCATTTTCAATTTCATTTTCATTTTCAGTAGGTTCAGTACATTGAGGAGCAACTCTTTGCTCTATTAGTCGGGGTGAAGATACCCCGAACAAGCCCCTCAGAGGATTACTTTCCATGGTAACAAGTGATAGTAAATTTCAGCACACTATATAAATTTTTCCTTACCAAATTCCACCTACCAAAGGCGCTTCACTCCCCGGCAACGACACTAGAAAAGAGTATTGATGACCCACAAGTATAGGGGATCTATTGTAGTCCTTTCGATAAGTAAGAGTGTCGAACCCAACGAGGAGCAGAAGGAAATGATAAGCGGTTTCCAGCAAGGTATTCTCTGCAAGTACTGAAATAAGTGGTAACAGATAGTTTTGTGATAAGATAATTTGTAACGAGCAACAAGTAACAAAAGTAAATAAGGTGCAGCAAGGTGGCCCAATCCTTTTTGTAGCAAAGGACAAGCCTGGACAAACTCTTATATGATGTAAAGCGCTCCCGAGGACACATGGGAATATCGTCAAGCTAGTTTTCATCACGTTCATATGATTCGCGTTCGGTACTTTGATAATTTGGTATGTGGGTTGACCGGTGCTTGGGTACTGCCCTTACTTGGACAAGCATCCCACTTATGATTAACCTCTATTGTAAGCATCCGCAACTACAACAAAAGTATTAAGGTAGACCTAACCATAGCATGAAACATATGGATCCAAATCAGCCCCTTACGAAGCAACGCATAAACTAGGGTTTAAGCTTCTGTCACTCTAGCAACCCATCATCTACGTATTACTTCCCAATGCCTTCCTCTAGGCCCAAATAATGGTGAAGTGTCATGTAGTCGATGTTCACATAACACCACTAGAGGAGAGACAACATACATCTCATCAAAATATCGAACGAATACCAAATTCACATGACTACTAATAGCAAGACTTCTCCCATGTCCTCAGGAACAAAAGTAACTACTCACAAAGCATAAACATGTTCATAATCAGAGGGGTATTAATATGCATATAGGATCTGAACATATGATCTTCCACCAATTGAACCAACTAGCATTAACTACAAGGAGTAATTAACACTACTAGCAACCTACTAGCACCAATCCCGGATTGGAGACAAGAATTGGATACAAGAGGTGAACTAGGGTTTTGATATGAGATGGTGCTGATGAAGATGTTGATGGAGATTGCCCTCTCCCGATGAGAGGAGCGTTGGTGATGACAATGGCGATGATTTCCCCCTCCGGGAGGGAAGTTTCCCCGGCAGAACAGCTCCGCCAGAGCCCTAGATTGGTTCCGCCTCGTGGCGGCGGAGTTTTGTCCGAGAATATGGCTTATGATTTTTTCCCATCGAAAGACTTCATATAGCAGAAGATGGTCACCGGAGGGCCACCAGGGGGCCGACGAGGTAGGGGCGCGCCCAGGGGGTAGGGCGCGCCCCCACCCTCATGGGCAGGGTGTGCCCCCCTGGTGAAGTTCTTGCTCTTAGTATTTTTTTTATATATTTGGAAAACGTCTTCCGTGGAGTTTCAGGACTTTTGGAGCTGTGCAGAATAGGTCTCTAATATTTGCTCCTTTTCCAGCCCAGAATCCCAGCTGCCGGCATTCTCCCTCTTATGTAAACCTTGTAAAATAAGAGAGAATAGGCATAAGTATTGTGACATAATGTGTAATAACAACCCATAATGCAATAAATATTGATATAAAAGCATGATGCAAAATGGGTGTATCAGTCGGCATCACTGGAACGAGAAAGAGGTCGGGCTAGCACAAGGATGACAGACTCGCCTTGAGCCCGACAACATATATCGTGTGGCAAAAGGAATGGAAGTGTGATGTACAGGTTCGCCTAACCAGCTTCATCGTCAGCTTGGTGGTCGGCACGCCTTGCTAGAGGCCGCTACCAGCCATGTAGTCCGGTTGTGGTCCGAACTACGACCAAGACGGCTTGAACCTAAGGGGTCACGCGCTTAAGGGAATGAACCTACGAGGTTGGATCCGAGGACACTAGTCGGATGTGATCCGAGCTGTATTCGGATTGTGGCCGAGTAGACTTATGGGCTTTAGGTTCCGTGCGAGGCCCAAGTATTGAGCCCATGACGGACACCTATATAAAGTGGGATGCGGCATACTCATGCGGTTGATCGCTTCGGCGCTGTCACTAGGGTTTGCATGTGTTGCGAATTGATACGTCTCCAACGTATCTATAATTTTTGATTACTCCATGCTATGTTATCTACTGCTTTGGGCAATATTGGGCCTTATTATCCACTTTTATATTATTTTTGGGACTAACCTATTAACCGGAGGCCCAGCCCAGAATTGTTGTTTTTGCCTATTTCAGTGTTTCGAAGAAAAGGAATATCAAACGGAGTCGAAACAGAATGAAATCAACTAGAGAAGTTATTTTTGGAAGGAAAGCTACCGGAAAAGCTTGGAGTGCATGTTAGGAAAGAAGGGAGGTGCCCACGAGGGTGGGGGGCGCGCCCCCTGCCTCGTGGCCCCCCTTCGGTCCACCAACGTGCTTCTTTCACCCATATATACCTATGTATCATAAAACTTCCAGAACGCACAATAGATCAGGAGTTCCACTGCCAGAAGCCTCCGTAGCCACCAAAAACCAATCTAGACCCCTTCCGGCACCCTGCTGCTACCTCTTAAGCTAGCGTTGGTTTTCCCCGAAGAGGATGGGATGATGCAGCACAGTAGCGTGAGTATTTCCCTTAGTTCTTGAGAACCAAGGTATCAATCCAGTAGGAGGCCACGCTCAAGTCCCTCGTACCTGCACAAAACGATAGCTACTCGCAACCAACGCGATTAGGGGTTGTCAATCCCTTCACGGTCACTTACGAGAGTGAGATCTGATAGATATAATATTTTTGGTATTTTTGGTATAGAGATGTAAAGTAAAAAGTAAAGGCAAAGTAAAAAAGCAAAACAAGATTAAAGTGATGGAGATTGATATGATGAGAATAGACCCGGGGGCCATAGGTGGCTTCTCTCAAGAGCATAACTATTCTATGGTGGGTGAACAAATTACTGTTGAGCAATTGACATAATTGAGCATAGTTATGAGAATATCTAGGCATGATCATGTATATAGGCATCACGTCCGTGACAAGTAGACCGAAACGATTCTGCATCTACTACTATTACTCCACTCATCGACCGCTATCCAGCATGCATCTAGAGTATTAAGTTAAAAACAGAGTAACGCCTTAAGCAAGATGACATGATGTAGAGAGATAAATTCATGCAATATAAATAAACCCCATCTTGTTATCCTAGATGGAAATGATACAATACGTGCCTTGCTGCCCCTTTTGTCACTGGGAAAGGACACCGCAAGATCGAACCCAAAGCTAAGCACTTCTCCCATGGCAAGAACTACCAATCTAGTTGGCCAAACCAAACGGATAATTCGAAGAGACTTGCAAAGATAACCAATCATACATAAAAGAATTCAGAGAAGATTCAAATATTATTCATAGATAGACTTGATCATAAACCCACAATTCATCGGTCTCAACAAACACACCGCAAAAAGAAGATTACATCGAATAGATCTCCACAAGAGAGGGGGAGAACTTTGTATTGAGATCCAAAAAGAGAGAAGAAGCCATCTAGCTACTAACTATGGACCCGAAGGTCTGAGGTAAACTACTCACACTTCATCGGAGAGGCTATGATGATGTAGAAGCCCTCCGTGACGACGGTCCTCTCCGGCGGAGCTCCGGAACAGGCCCCAAGATGGGATCTCGTGGATACAGAAAGTTGCGGCGGTGGAATTAGGTTTTTGGCTCCGTATCTGTTCGTTTGGGGGTACGTAGGTATATATAGGAGGAAGGAGTACGTCGGTGGAGCTTCGAGGGGCGCACGAGGCAGGGAGGTGCGCCCTAGGGGGGCGCCCCCACCCTCGTGACCGCCTCTCTGATGCCTTGGCGTAGGGTCCAAGTCTCCTGGATCACGTTCGGTGATAAAATCACGTTCCCGAAGGTTTTATTCCGTTTGGACTCCGTTTGATATTCTGTTTCTTCGAAACACTGAAAGTAAAAAAACAACAATTCTGGGCTGGGCCTTCGGTTAATAGGTTAGTCCCAAAAAATAATATAAAAGTGGAAAATAAATCCCAATATAGTCCAAAACAATAGATAATATAGCATGGAGCAATCAAAAATTATATATACATTGGAGACGTATCAGGCATCCCCAAGCTTAATTCCTGCTCGTCCTCGAGTAGGTAAATGATAAAAAAAGAATTTTTGATGTGGAGTGCTACTTGGCATAATTTCAATGCAAATCTTCTTAATTGTGATATGAATATTCAGATTCGAAAGATTCAGTACAAAAGTTTATATTGACATAAAAAATAATAATACTTCAAGCATACTAACAAAGCAATTATGTCTTCTCAAAATAACATGGCCAAAGAAAGTTATCCCTACAAAATCATATAGTCTGGCTATGCTCTATCTTCACCACACAAAGTATTTAAACATGCACAACCCCGATGATAAGCCAAGCAATTGTTTCATACTCTAACTTTTTCAAAACTTTTTCAATCTTCACGCAATACATGAGCGTGATCCACGGATATAGCACTATAGGTGGGATAGAATGGTGGTTGTGGAGAAGACAAAAAGGAGAAGATAGTCTCACATCAACTAGGCGTATCAACGAGCTATGGAGATGCCCATCAATAGATATCAATGTGAGTGAGTAGGGATTGCCATGCAATGGATGCACTAGAGCTATAAGTATATGAAAGCTCATCAAAATAAACTAAGTGGGTGCGCATCCAACTTTCTTGCTCGTGAAGACCTAGGGCAATTTGAGGAAGCCCATCATTGGAATATACAAGCCAAATTCTATAATGAAATATTCCCACTAGTATACGAAAGTGATAACATGAGAGACTCTCTACTATGAAGATCATGGTGCTACTTTGAAGCACAAGTGTGGTAAAAGGATAGTAACATTGTCCCTTCTCTCTTTTTCTTTTATTATATTTTTTTATTTGGGCCTTTTCTCCCCTTTTTTATGGCCTCTTTTTATTTGGGCTTCTTTGGCCTATTTTTTTTATTTTTCATCCGGAGTCTCATCTCGACTTGTGGGGGAATCATAGTCTCCATCATTCTTTCCTCACTGGGACAATGCTCTAATAATGATGATCATCACACTTTTATTTTTCTTACAACTCAACAATTACAACTTGATACTTAGAACAAAATATGACTCTATATGAATGCCTCCGGCGGTGTACCGGGATATGCAATATGACAATGATGGAGTGTGTCATAATAAACGGAACGGTGGAAAGTTGCATGGCAATATATCTCAGAATGGCTATGGAAATGCCATAATAGGTAGGTATGGTGGCTGTTTTGAGGAAGGTATATGGTAGGTGTATGATGCCGGTGAAAGGTGCGCGGTATTGGAGAGGCTAGCAAAGGTGGAAGGGTGAGAGTGCGTATAATCCATGGACTCAACATTAGTCATAAAGAACTCATATACTTATTGCAAAAATCTAGAAGTTATCAAAGCAAAGTATTACGCGCATGCTCCTAGGGGGATAGATTGGTAGGAAAAGACCATCGCTCGTCCCCGACCGCCACTCATAAGGAAGACAATCAATAAATAAATCATGCTCCGACTTCATCACATAACGGTTCACCATACGTGCATGCTACGGGAATCACAAACTTTAACACAAGTATTCTTTAAATTCACAACTACTCAACTAGCATGACTTTAGTATTATCACCTCCATATCTCAAAACAATTATCATGTTTCAATCTTTTCTTAGTATTCAACACACTCAAAAGAAAGTTTCACAAATCTTGAATACCAAGCATATTATTATTAAGCAAATTACCATGCTATTAAGACTCTCAAAATAATTTAAGTGAAGCATGAGAGATCAATAGTTTCTTTAAAACAAATCCACCACCGTGCTCTAAAAGATCTAAGTGAAGCACATAGAGCAAAATTATAATGCTAAAAGATATAAGTGAAGCACATAGAGCAAAATTACATAGTGCTCAAAAGATATAAGTGAAGCACATAGAGCAAAATTATAATGCTCAAAAAGATATAAGTGAAGCACATAGAGCAAAACTACATAGCTCAAAAGATATAAGTGAAGCACATAGAGTATTCTATCAAATTCTAATTCATATATGGCTCTCTCAAAAGGTGTGTACAGCAAGGATGATTGTGGCACACTAAAACAAAAAGACACAAATAATACACAACGCTCCAAGCAAAACACATATCATGTTGGTGAATAAAAATGTAGCTCCAAGTAAATTACCGATGGAAGTGGACGAAAGAGGGGATGCCTTCCGGGGCATCCCCAAGCTTTGACTTTTTGGTGTCCTTGGATTGTCTTGGGGGTGCCATGGGCATCCCCAAGCTTAGGATCTTGTCACTCCTTGTTCCATAATCCATCACAAGAATTCACCCAAAACTTGAAAACTTCACAACACAAAACTTAAAGTAGAAAACTCGTGAGCTCCGTTAGCGAAAGAAAACAAAAGACCACTTCAAGGTACTGTAATGAACTCATTATTTATTTATATTGGTGTTAAACCTACTGTATTCCAACTTCTATATGGATTATAAACTATTTTACTAACCATAGATTCATCAAAATAAGCAAACAACACACGAAAAACAGAATCTGTCAAAAACAGAACAGTCTGTAGTAATCTGTAGCTAGCGCAAGATCTGGAACCCCAAAAATTCTAAAATAAATTTCTGGACGTGAGAAATTTATCTATTAATCATCTTCACAAATAATTAACTAAATAGCACTCTTCAAATAAAAATGACAACAGTTCTCGTGAGCGCTAAAGTTTCTGTTTTTTACAGCAAGTTCAACAAGACTTTCCCCAAGTCTTCCCAACGGTTCTACTTGGCACAAACACTAATTAAACACAAAAAACACAACCAAAACACAAGCTAGATAATTTATTTATTACTAAACAGGAGCAAAAAGCAAGGAATAAAAATAAAATTGGGTTGCCTCCCAACAAGCGTTATCGTTTAACGCCCCTAGCTAGGCATAAAAGCAAGGATAGATCTAGGTATTGCCATCTTTGGTAGGCAATCCATAAGTGGTTCTCATGATAGTTTCATATGGCAATTATATTTTCTTTCTTGGAAAGTGTTCCATGCCCTTTTTTAATGGAAATTTAAATCTAATATTCCCTTCCTTCATATCAATAATCGGACCAACCGTTCTAAGGAAAGGTCTACCAAGAATAATAGGGCAAGAAGGATTGCAATCTATATCAAGAACAATGAAATCTACGGGCAAATAATTCCTATTTGCAACAATAAGAACATCATTAATCCTTCCCATAGGTTTCTTAATAGTAGAATTCGCAAGATGCAAGTTTAGAGAGAAATCATCAAAATTACGAAAATCTAGCAAATCACACAAAGTCTTGGGAATAGTGGAGACACTAGCACCCAAATCACACAAAGCATAAAACTCATGATCTTTAATTTTAATTTTAATAGTTGGTTCCCACTCATCATAGAGTTTTCTAGGGATAGAAACTTTCAACTCAAGTTTTTCTTCATAAGATTGCATCAAGGCATCAACAATATGTTCGGTGAAGGCTTTCTTTTGACTATAAGCATGTGGAGAATTTAGCACGGATTGCAACAAGGAAATACAATCAATTAAAGAGAAACTTTCATAATTAAATTCCTTGAAATCCAATATAGTGGGTTTAGCAACATCTAGATTTTTATTTCTTTCAATCCCACTTTCATCAATTTCATCATAAAGATCAAACTCCGGATTTTTAGAACGCCTTCTAGGTAAAGGAAGATCATATTCAGTTTCATCAAGATTCATATTGCAAAACAAAGATTTAATAGGGGACACATCAATAACTTTTAGATCTTCATCTTGATTTTCATAGGAATTGGAAGAACACGCTTTAATAAAGGCATCTTTGGAAGCACGCATCCTAGTGGTTCTTTCCTTGCACTCATCAATGGAAATTCTCATGGCTTTGAGAGACTCATTGATATCATGCTTAGGAGGAATAGATCTAAGCTTTAAAGAATCAATCTCAAGAGAAATTCTATCAACGTTTCTAGCCAAATCATCAACTTTAAGCAATTTCTCTTCAAGCAAAGCATTAAAATTCTTTTGTGAATTCATAAACTCTTTAACACTATTCTCAAATTCAGAGGGCATCTTATTATAATTTCCATAAGAGTTGTTGTAGGAATTCCCATAATTATTAGAAGGATTACTAGGATATGGCCTAGGATTAAAATTCCCTCTATAAGTGTTGTTACCAAAATTATTCCTACCAACAAAATTCACATCCATAGATTCATTGTTATTCTCAATCAAAGTAGACAAAGGCATATCATTAGGATCAGAAGAAACACTCTTAGTAGCAAATAATTTCATAAGTTCATCCATCTTTCCACTCAAAACATTGATTTCTTCTATCGCATGCACTTTTTTATTAGAAGATCTTTCAGTATGCCATTGAGAATAATTAACCATAATATTATCTAGGAGTTTAGTAGCATCTCCTAAAGTGATTTCCATAAAAGTGCCTCCCGCGACCGAATCTAAAAGATTTCTAGAAGCAAAATTCAATCCGGCATAAAAAAATTGTATAATCATCCACAAATTCAAACCATGAGTAGGGCAATTACGTATCATTAATTTCATTCTCTCCCAAGCTTGTGGAACATGTTCATGATCGAGTTGCTTAAAGTTCATAATATCGTTTCTAAGAGAGATGATCTTAGCGGGAGGGAAATACTTAGAGATAAAAGCATCTTTGCACTTGTTCCAAGAATCAATACTATTTTTAGGCAAAGACGAAAACCAAGCTTTAGCACGATCTCTAAGCGAAAAAGGAAATAGCTTCAATTTAACGACATCATTATCGACATCTTTTTTCTTTTGCATATCACATAAATCAACGAAGCTATTCAGATGAGTAGCAGCATCTTCACTAGGAAGGCCGGCGAATTGATCTTTCATAACAAGATTCAACAAAGCAGTATTAATTTCACAAGATTCAGCATCGGTAAGAGGAGCAATCGGAGTGCTAATAAAATCATTGTTGTTGGTATTGGTGAAGTCACACAATTTAGTATTATCTTGAGCCATCGCGACAAACAAGCAAACTAGCACACGAGCAGACAAGAGCAAACGGGCAAAGAGGCAAATAGAGAGGGAGGATAGAGAGAGAGGGTGAATAAAACGACAAGGGTGAAGCGGGGGAGAGGAAAACGAGAGGCAAATGGCAAATAATGTAATGCAAGAGATAGGGATTGTGATGGGTACTTGGTATGTTGACTTTTTGCGTAGACCCCCCGGCAACGGCGCCAGAAATGGCTTGTTGTCGGGAGTCAAATCTTGACTTGTGCGAACCTCCCCGACAACGGCACCAGAAATCCTTCTTGCTACCTCTTGAGCTTGCGTTGGTTTTCCTCGAAGAGGAAGGGATGATGCAGCAGAGTAGCGTAAGTATTTCCATCAGTTTTTGAGAACCAAGGTATCAATCCAGTAGGAGGCCACGCTCAAGTCCCTCGTACCTGCACAAAATGATTGCTACTCGCAACCAACGTGATTAGGGGTTGTCAATCCCTTCACGGTCACTTACGAGAGTGAGATCTGATAGATATAATATTTTTGGTATTTTTGGTATAGAGATGCAAAGTAAAAAGTAAAGGCAAAGTAAAAAAGCAAAACAAGATTAAATTGATGGAGATTGATATGATGAGAATAGACCCGAGGGCCATAGGTTTCACTAATGGCTTCTCTCAAGAGCATAAGTATTCTACGGTGGGTGAACAAATTACTGTTGAGCAATTGACATAACTGAGCATAGTTATGAGAATATCTAGGCATGATCATGTATATAGGCATCACGTCCGTGACAAGTAGACCAAAACGATTCTGCATCTACTACTATTACTCCACTCATCGACAGCTATCCAGCATGCATCTAGAGTATTAAGTTAAAAACAGAGTAATGCCTTAAGCAAGATGACATGATGTAGAGAGATAAATTCATGCAATATGAAATAAACCCCATCTTGTTATCCTCGATGGCAATGATACAAAACGTGCCTTGCTGCCCCTTCTGTCACTGGGAAAGGACACCGCAAGATCGAACCCAAAGCTAAGCACTTCTCCCATGGCAAGAACTACCAATCTAGTTGGCCAAACCAAACGGATAATTCGAAGAGACTTGCAAAGATAACCAATCATACATAAAAGAATTCAGAGAAGATTCAAATATTATTCATAGATAGACTTGATCATAAACCCACAATTCATCGTTCTCAACAAACATACCGCAAAAAGAAGATTACATCAAATAGATCTCCACAAGAGAGGGGGAGAACTTTGTATTGAGATCCAAAAAGAGAGAAGAAGCCATCTAGCTACTAACTATGGACCCGAAGGTCTGAGGTAAACTACTCACACTTCATCGGAGAGGCTATGATGATGTAGAAGCCCTCCGTGATGACGGCCCTCTCCGGCGGAGCTCCGGAACAGGCCCCAAGATGGGATCTCGTGGATACAGAAAGTTGTGGTGGTGGAATTAGGTTTTTGGCTCCATATATGTTCATTTGGGGGTACGTAGGTATATATAGGAGGAAGGAGTACGTCGGTGGAGCTCCGAGGGGCCCATGAGGTAGGGGCGCGCCCTAGGGGGGCGCGCCCCCCACCCTCGTGACCGCCTCTCTGATGCCTTGGCGTAGGGTCCAAGTCTCCTGGATCACGTTCGGTGAGAAAATCACGTTCCCGAAGGTTTTATTCCGTTTGGACTCCATTTGATATTCCGTTTCTTTGAAACACTGACATAGGCAAAAAAACATCAGTTCTGGGCCGGGCCTCCGGTTAATAGGTTAGTCCCAAAAATAATATAAAAGTGGAAAATAAAGCCCAATATAGTCCAAAACAGTAGATAATATAGCATGGAGCAATCAAAAATTATAGATACGTTGGAGATGTATCACCTGCCGGAGGGGGAATCCTTCTCCGGTGGCCATCTTCATCATCCCGGCGCTCTCCATGACGAGGATGGAGTAGTTCTCCCTCGGGGCTGAGGGTATGTACCAGTAGCTATGTGTTTGATCTCTCTCTCTCTCTCGTGTTCTTGAGATGATATGATCTTGATGTATCGCGAGCTTTGCTACTATATTTGGATCCTATGATGTTTCTTCCCCCTCTACTCTCTTGTAATGAATTGAGTTTCCCCTTTGAAGTTATCTTATCGGATTGAGTCTTTAAAGATTTGAGAACATTTGATGTATGTCTTGTCGTGCGTATCTGTGGTGACAATGGGATACCACATGTTTCACTTGATGTATGTTTTGGTGATCAACTTGCGGGTTCCGCCCATGAACCTATGCATAGGGGTTGGCACACGTTTTCATCGTGATTCTCCGGTAGAACTTTGGGGCACTCTTTGAGGTCCTTTGTGTTGGTTGAATAGATGAATCTGAGATTGTGTGATGGATATCGTATAATCATACCCACGGATACTTGAGGTGACATTGGAGTATCTAGGTGACATTAGGGTTTTGGTTGATTTGTGTCTTAAGGTGTTATTCTAGTATGAACTCTAGGGTTGTTTGTGACACTTATAGGAATAGCCCAACAGATTGATTGGAAAGAATAACTTTGAGGTGGTTTCGTACCCTACCATAATCTCTTCATTCGTTCTCCGCTATTAGTAACTTTGGAGTGACTCTTTGTTGCATGTTGAGGGATAGTTATGTGATCCAATTATGATAGTATTGTTGAGAGGACTTACACTAGTGAAAGTATGAACCCTAGGCCTTGTTTCCTAGCATTGCAATACCGTTTGCGCTCACTTTTATCATTAGTTACCTTGCTGTTTTTATATTTTCAGATTACAAAAACTATTATCTACTATCCATATTGCACTTGTATCACCATCTCTTCGCTGAACTAGTGCACCTATACAATTTACCATTGTATTGGGTGTGTTGGGGACACAAGAGACTCTTTGTTATTTGGTTGCAGGGTTGCTTGAGAGAGACCATCTTCATCCTACGCCTCCTACGGATTGATAAACCTTAGGTCATCCACTTGAGGGAAATTTGCTACTGTCCTACAAACCTCTGCACTTGGAGGCCCAACAACGTCTACAAGAAGAAGGTTGTGTAGTAGACATCACGAATAGACATCTCCACTCGCTGCCGATTATGTGATCGGACCTAGTAGTCCACCGCACGATGTACCTCCTACACGCACGGATACCATTAGAGACGGTGCACTTGCGCCGCTCCGGCGAACCTGTACGTGGGAACCGATTACCGGCTGTACGAGGGAGATCGAACAAGGAGGAGACGATCCACATGGACACGCTGCCCCAACTCTTCTTCCGCTGCACGGCACTGCACGTCTACTGGTAACGAACTGTGATCCATCTCCCATAGCATGTTCTTGGTTGTTCTGCGCATATGAAAATTTTAATTTGCAGTCGACGCACCCTACCGTAGAACCCAACAGTGGTATCAGAGCCAGGTTATAGGATTTGGATTCAGATCGTATGCATATTAGATATGTGGAGGCGATAGATGAGATCTGTTGTCGTTGATGAGATCGGCTATGTGCACAGTTGATGTGATTAACTACAGATGGGGATCGTTGAGGCTATGTTTTCTGATGATCGGAGTCGATGAGGTCGTGACACAACCTACCCCTACCGGTCGGTATCTGCCATCGGGGTTAACAGTGGAACGTAAATCCGAATCGGACTCACGATGATTGATAAGATCGGTCAGATTAGAGAATTCGGCGTGATCGAGTTCAGATGTAATCTGTGATTTCCGAAAACGTCGGGCGCTGCCCGCACCCGCGAGGGGTGCTGCCCCTTCGAACCCCGCCCGCTAACCGGTTAGCAGGACCGCTATGTGCGCAGCGCCTTGTATTTCGTACATGATCACTCAAGCCGGTAGAATGTGATTCTATGCATAACTTTATTTCGCAGGGTTTGATGTGAATAGTATGGCTCATGTGTATGTGATGCATGTGTGTAAATTATACATGGCATGTGTGTCATGTTTGTCAGCCGACAGGAGCCAAAGTGTTGTCATTATATTGTATAACGACCTGCGTGTCGACTTATGACTCTATGTAAAATTCATTACTAGTTGTAGTAGTTGGATAATAGAGATCAGGTTGGCGGCTTGGCGGCCCGGCGTGACAAACAAGATGGAGTTTCTAGATGGTCATCGGAGTTGGAGCCGACCTGGAAGAACATCCATGAAGGAGCCATACTATTTCACAATATATGTTTTACTTGTGATTGTTATGCTTCTTTGTTTCTATGCATGTTAGAATGGTAGGAAGATCCCTCATGAATATCAAGTAAATTGCCATTCACGATGTCGCACCTTCGCACGTCAAGTACGTCTAGTAGTGGGCTCATAAAATTGGGGTGATGCTAGGTGTCCTTGAACTGAAGGGTTCGTGTCGGACACGGACATGCACTGCATTAGGTTAACTTGAGAAGGCTATCAAAACGGTTTTGGGCCTTGTGGCAAAAGAGGTCGGGAGCCGGGGTATGAGATACCTACCCGACCGACAGGAGTCGTATAGAGATACGATTAGCAAGGAGTTGCTTACCGGATAGGCATGTTGTCTAGCAATGATGCTAAAGCTAACTAGTCGCATGTGCTAGTCGGATCCTGAATCACTGAGAGTTTGCGGAGGGATGCTGACTTCAGTGGGAGTATTTCTGTTTAAGGCTATAACTACTCTACATAAACACATGCTTAGTGATTGCATATTTTTCCGTTGTAGATCAATGGCACCACCTGCTCAACCCAACTTTGCATTGAAATCAATTCTGGAAAAGGATAAACTGAATGGAAAAGGATAAACTAAATCAATGGCGCCGTCCTCCTTCTCTACGTCGCCGGACCTCATCGCCCCGCCGCACGTCGTCCCCGTCACCCTCCT
Source organism: Triticum dicoccoides (assembly GCF_002162155.2). Taxonomy (NCBI): domain Eukaryota; kingdom Viridiplantae; phylum Streptophyta; class Magnoliopsida; order Poales; family Poaceae; genus Triticum; species Triticum dicoccoides. The sequence continues at coordinate 45,831,120 of NC_041386.1, forward strand.
CGAGCTCGAGCCCGCTGCCTCGCCGACGCCTCGTCCCCGTCCTCCTCCACAACGGTCGCCCCCGAGCCTCGCCGCCCCGCTTCTCTGCAACGCCGGTGAGGCCACGGCCTCCTCTTCCTCTTTGTGCCCGCTCTGCACGTCTCCCCGTCGCCACCCGCACCGTCCTACCCTGCTCGACGCGCCACCGCGCGCGCCCGACGCTCTTCGCCACGGCCACCGCACGCGTGCGTCCCGTCCACGCCACGCCTCCTCGCACCACCACCATGCCCGGCTCCCCTGCTGCCCGCAGGCCCGCTCGTCGCCGGCCCCGCACTCCGTTTCCCCCCACGCCGGCCGGCCACCGCGGCCGCCCTGGCCGCTGGCCTCGCCCTGTCGCACTCCCTGCGGGCGAGCGCCCGCCCAAGCGCCCGTTGCCCCCTTCCCGGGTGGACTCGGGCGCACGCCCGCATGCCCATGCCCGCTAAGGCCATTGGCCCTATGACAAGCAAACCCCACCCCCAGAACGTTTAAAAAAAAGGGAATTAATATATATATATATATATTAAATAAATAAATAATAATTAAAATAATTAAAATAGTAATTAATTAATTAAATAATTAATTAAGTTAATTAATCCGGATTAGATTAACCTAATCACTAATTAAACTAATTAATCTGTTTTAGTTAATCTTAGTCAATGACAGTGGGACCCACACGTCAGGTTGACCAGGTCAATGTTCAACGTTGGCTGCTGACATCACTCTGATGTCATGCTGACGTCATCATTTACTATTATGGATAATGTTGGATTTAAATAATTAATTAAATTCCTGAAAATGAGTTAAATCTTTAGAAAATCATATCTTTTAATCCGTAACTCGGATGAAAATACTTTCTACATGAAAGTTGCTTAGAACGACGAGACGAACCCGGATACGCAGCCCGTTCGTCCACCACACACCTCTAACATATCAAACACGCAACTTTCCCCCTCCGGTTCATCTGTCCGAAAACGCGAAACACCGGGAATACTTTCCCGGATGTTTCCCCCTTCGTCGGTATCACCTACTACCGCGATTGGGCACACCTAGCATCGTTACTTGTCATGTCATGCATTGATATGCATTTGTTTGCATTGTATTCATTGTTTCTTCCCCCTCTTCTCTCCGGTAGACCACGAGACCGACGCTGCTGCTGCCCAGTTCGACTACGGAGTTGACGACCCCTCCTTCTTGCCAGAGCAACCAGGCAAGCCCCCCCCCTTGATCACCAGATATCGACTATTCTCCTCTATACCGCTTGCATTAGAGTAGTGTAGCATGTTACTGCTTTCCGTTAATCCTATTCTGATGCATAGCCTGACATTGTTGCTACAGTCATTGATACCTTACCCGCAATCCTAGATGCTTAGTATAGGATGCTAGTTTATCATTATTGGCCCTACATTCTTGTCAGTCTGCCTTGCTATACTATTGGGCCGTGATCACTCGGGAGGTGATCACGGGTATATACTATACATACCTACATACTATACAGATGGTGACTAAAGTCGGGTCAGCTCGAAGAGTACCCGCGAGTGATTCACGGATTGGGGGGCTGAAAGGACCTTTGTCCCGACGGCCCTCTGTGTGGATCTTTGTGGCGGAGCGACAGGGCAGGTTGAGACCGCCTAGGAGAGAGGTGGGCCTGGCCCTGTTCGGCGTTCGCGGATATTTAACACGCTTAACGAGATCTTGGTATTTGATCTGAGTTGGCTACGAGCCTATACGCACTAACCAACTACGTGGGAAAGATATGGGCACTCGGCGTCGTGGTATCAGCCGAAGCACTTCGTGACGTCAGCGACTGAGCAGCGCACGCCGAATTGGACTGGAACGCCACTAGGCTAGGTCTGCTTTCGGCCGCCCTCGCAACGTGCAGGTGTGTTCAGGGTGATGGGCCCAGACCCCTGGGCGCCTAGGTTTAGACCGGCGTGTTGACCTCTCTGTTGAGCCTAGGTGGGGCTGCGACATGTTGATCTTCCGCGGCCGGGCATGACCCAGGGAAGTGTGTCCGGCCAAATGGGATCAAGCGTGTTGGGTAAGTTGGTGCACCCCTGCAGGGAAGTTGATCTGTTCGAATAGCCGTGATCTTCGGTAATAGGACGACTTGGAGTTGTACCTTGACCTTAAGACAACTAGAACCGGATACTTAATAAAACACACCCTTCCAAGTGCCAGATACAACCGGTGGTCGCTCTCTCTCAGGGATACGAGGAGGGGATCGCCAGGTAGGATTATGCTATGCGATGCTACTGGAGATGCTACTTGGAGTTGCTACTTGGAGTTGCTACTTGGAGATGCTACTTGGAGGACTTCAATCTACTCTCTTCTACATGCTGCAAGACGGAGGCCGCCAGAAGCATAGCCTTCGATAGGACTAGCTATCCCCCTCTTATTCTGGCATTCTGCAGTTCAGTCCACCGATATGGCCTCCTTACACATATACCCATGCATATGTAGTGTAGTTCCTTGCTTGCGAGTACTTTGGATGAGTACTCATGGTTGCTTTCTCCCCCCTTTTTCCCCCTTTCCTTTCTTTCTGGTTGTCGCAACCAGATGCTGGAGTCCAGGAGCCAGACGCCACAATCGACGACGACTACTACACTGGAGGTGCCTACTACTACGTGCAGGCCGCTGACGACGACCAAGAGTAGTTAGGAGGATCCCAGGTAGGAGGCCTACGCTTCTTTCGATCTGTATCCCAGTTTGTGCTAGCCTTCTTAAGGCAAACTTGTTTAACTTATGTCTGTACTCAGATATTGTTGCTTCCGCTGACTCGACTATGATCGAGCACTTGTATTCGATCCCTCGAGGCCCCTGGCTTGTATACGATGCTTGTATGACTTATTCATGTTTTAGAGTTGTGTTGTGATATCTTCCCATGAGTCCCTGATCTTGATCGTACACATTTGCGTGCATGATTAGTGTACGATTGAATCGGGGGTGTCACAAGTTGGTATCAGAGCCGACTGCCTGTAGGAATCCCCTTTCCAACTCCTTGGCCAAAGTCGAGTCTAGACATTGAAAACTGTTTTACTAACATGGTTGTGCGGCCCATGGGCCCACGTCGCCATTTGGGTGGTATTAGGATCTTTTACTCCTCGTCTATACTCTGGGATTCTGATCTCTCTTCTATTCGGGTTAAATGGTTTTGCTAAAATCTAACTCTAGGTTCTCGCTACCACTTCCTGCCGGAGAACCCTTTCATTACGGATGGTCGACTGCTTCAACGGAGTATTCTGACAATACTCTCCGATATTTTCTCGAGACCTTATGCCTATTGCTTTTGCAATTCCCTACCACCGAAAAATCCCTATGGATAAATACTTACGCCTGTCATTTTTACTTTTATTCCTAGTTGGTCTTGTTATTACAGGATACCCCGAAATACTCGTCATTGTTTCGATAATCCTTTGAGCTTAACGCCTTGCTGTTCTTTGTCACCTGAATACCCCTACGGATAATTCTCGCACTTATCGAGTATCCGCTTATCCCCAGTTGTTCATATGCTTTTCAAAATACTTGGAAATACTACCTGATCTTCCGAGTATCCTCCTCAAACTATTGCTCGGCAAATACTTGTCTGCTTGCAATATGGATGCTTTCCATATGTGTAGCAATATTCATTAGTATCCTTTGACACCATCATTTTGATCCTATCGATTCAACATGTGTGTGAAAGCACGCAATCATCAGTTGATCCTTTTAAATTATCTTCCTGTCTCAGACGTCATTTTAAACATGAGCTGGTTCTTAACCAATCAATGCCTTGATCGGTTGTGTTTCTAAGTCTATTGAACTTATTCATTTTCAATCAGAACGATTGCTTCTGATCCCTTGATTTGGAAATCATAAAATTTCTTTGCATTAAGCTTTGATTAGTTAGTTGTTTCTAGAATCCAATGCCTTTGCATTGTTTCTTCCTCTGTTGAGTACCAATGCTTACAGCAGATCCTTTGAGAACCATCGAATCCTTTGTTAGATTTTACCCGACAACGTCCCTCATATTCAATCACTTTGGAAGTTCTTTCCCTGATACATAATGTCGTTGGTAAATCTTGTTCTCTGATTTGGCCAACCATGCTCTGCTTTCGAGCTGGTGATATCTACTATTGAAGCTTGTCGTATATATTTCCACGATAACCTGATGGGTTGAACATATGCCTTCTCTAAACCGTGTGAACCCGAAAGTTTTCACGAGTCATACACTCCTGGTATTTTGCCAGATAAAATTTCAACACTACAACTTCCTCGAAAGTGAGAAGTGAATGAAAGGTTATACATTGGAGAAGTGGGAGTCGACCTTAAACTTTATGTTCATGCCCATGGAAACGATGTACATCTTCTCATCGAAGCTTCTTTTAAAACTAATTATTACCTTGATATAAGTTCATCTTATATCTGGGGTCTGCCCTTTTACAATCGTGGTTCCGACCATGTTCTCCTTTAAATACCATTTTTGATGCAAGTGTAAGCACTTGTCTTCTGTGGATCAATACCCCGGTCCAACCTCTACTTTGATCCGTCTTCGAGTATTACCCCCCTGGTATCTCGAGATTATCTTGGAACTGCATAACTTCTTATGAGTTCTTCATCAAGTACTACATTCTCACTGATTACAATTTTTCATGGGCTCTGAGTTATTAAACACTCAAGGACACCAATAACTGAGCCGAGTCCACACTACGGTTCAACAACTCTTAGTAATCTTCTTTAAGTACGAGTTTGTACCCGATCACGCCATTCCTAGCCTGTTTGGCTATATCATTGTCTTGATGATTTTAACTGTGCTACCTGGTCCTTCTTCTCGAAGCACAATTTTTGATGATGGGCTAAGCTTACGTTGATTTTTCTCGTCATATCATTTCGCCTTGAACAACAAGCTTGATTTTCGAGTTTGTGTCGCACTTGTGGTTCCAATAACCTTTCGCTTCATCATTCCTTTGACTTGATGTCATTGCCATTCAATTACATCTTCATGAAATATCTCGACAATTATGTCGTGATCATCATCGGCATTAAGAGCTCTTCCAGGATATCAACCGGATTGATGAAGAGAAATACCATCCTTGCCCTTGATGAGTTGTGTTATCATCGGCCACTTATTGCCTTCCCTCCAACACAAACTTGTTCGTGCTTTGTGATATACCTTGAGACCCTTGCTATCCAGCAATTGTTCTTCTTTACCTTGGAATATTGCCATCTTTTATGTCAAGGAGGTCGTGCGAATTTCACCACCTCTTAAGAATTCTTGGTATGGTGATACTTCCCACCATCACCATTCTTTCTTGGGTCCTCGTGTTGATTCCAACCCGGGTACCAACAAGTGAGCGGTGCTGTTTGGATTCTGCCCTTCTAGCAACCCTATTGCTTTGAAGTTAATGGTCGAACGTTCATTCTTAGACTATTGATCACTGAATCACCATTCTAACATTTGATCATGCTACCTAAGACCATACTTCGGGTGCACCTTTCAACCAATGTGTAATTGTGTATGTTTTCCTCGAGCATACATCTTTATATCATTTGATCCGACCAATTATATCTCCTTGTTCACATAACTGTGGAAAACCACCTTGTTGGAACTCTCGATGAAGTGTCACTGAGTTCATCAGCTACCTCCTCATCCTCTTCTTGGTTTAATGATGAACTCTTGTTTCGAAACTCGCTTCCATAGTTCATTTCTCGAGAATCTTACATTGTCATCTCGTCAATTTGTGTTGCACCTTTTCTTCTCTGGCATCCTAAGTCAGAGGTTTCCTGACACCAATCGGATCTGAACCTCGGTCAGATATGATGGTTGGGACATTTCCAAGAGTTATAACATTGGTCTTTATATGACTCGGTAAGGTGATGTCATGCCTAGCACACCTGGCCGGAGGACCTATTGTTATAGTTTCCTTTTTGCCAAGGTTAGTCATTCTTCCGTGAGGAAATTGTAAGACTTATTCTATAAGTTGTTCCTGATGGATCCTTTTTGTTTCCAAAGTCTGATCTTCACCTGTTGACCATGTCAATGCTATCTCGAGGCATGTCTATGGTACTCCGATTTTCAACAGGAACATTTGAAGCCCAATGCTAAATGTTTCCTGCTCAATTATCCAAACACCGTTGTATGGGTAATGTCATGAAATTTCTCTCCCCTACCTAAAGAGTTTTCTACATTATATCCTGTCATGGATATCATACTCTGCTTGTCCTTGGGAAGGATATACCCTTGACATATGTGTTTAAACACATTTTCCTTTCCATTTTTCTGTTTAAATCTGATAATCATATTTTCCTTTCCATTGGTTGGTTTAACGTTTCTTGTGATCTATATGATCTAATCAGTAACATTCTCCTGCTTATGTAAACACCACATTGTACAATGCTATCAGTAACACCCTGTTACTATTGTTGGTGACATCCCGGTAACCACCGATGGACGAGAACTTTGCCTATTGGTCTGCCTCTTTTCAACGAGCAGGAAAATGGTTCTCTTCGTCCCTCGCCCTTGGTACCGACTTTGTTGCCGACATAACTGATAGGCTACTCTCTGACATGTCTTGCTATCATGGCCGTGCCAGATGTCGACACCCTTCCTACTTTAACCACATGGTGGGCCCATAACCCCCAGTTCCACAGGATCGAAACCTGACTCTCCTGTACACCCCCTGTTCCCAAAGTTATTCCTCCCGCGTGGACTCGTATGTAATTCATGAGCCACCTTCCAATGAGATCGTCAATTCTGGCATCGGACACAATAATTATTCCGTTGCTTGAAACCCCTTTTCACCTTCTGCCTAGGCAATGAATGATTGCCTGGCTGCTTGAAACTTCTTATTGTACCTTCCAACTTTACTCTCGATGTGTTTTATTTTGTTCAACTCTAGAGGTACTCATATGCTCATTCATGGGTTAATCCCAGATTATTACCCTTATAGCATTCTGTCGTTGCTGATCTGCCCCATTACCTATTCTTAAATACGATGAAGATCCCGAAGAAAGGATGTCGACTTCATCATGATGACCTGAAGCAGAGGAATGATGACATCAGTGTAATGGATTGATCTCTTCAAGAAGAGCAACCAAAGACGAGAAGATTCGTTAGGATTTCGTAACCGGACCTTTCCCCCTAGTCCCCCTCTTAAATCTCAGGACGAGATTTCTTGTAGTGGAGGAGAATTGTGACGCCCGGATAGTTACGCTACAGTAATCCTTCGCTAATGATGCCACGTCACCTCGATTACTGTTGATTAATCTCGCGTTAGTTCGAAACCGATTCAAATTCAAGTTCAAATTGAGGCAAACAATAAAAGTTTTCAAATATTAAAAACTAAATGTTTGGGTGGAGGCGAATAATGCATAGGTAATTATGGTGGAGAAACCACACTTTTATAAAATGTTTAATTAATCTAAAATGAATAAAACAGTAGCAAAACCGATATTTAAATGCTTTTATAAATAAATAAAATACTAAACTAAATTGTTTTGCGATAAAACCTTTTGTGGCAGTGGTTTCATGGTATTACTAATTTAGGGATCATTTTAATATTAAGTAAAAAGTAAACTTAAAAGAAAGTAAAATAAAAACAAAAGGAAAATAAATAAAAAGAAGAGAAAACACAAAACCAGAAAAGAAAACTAACAAAAAAAGGGAAAAGAAAACCCCCCCAGGCCAACTGGGCCTCGGCCCAACCAGTGGCCTGCCAGGCCGGCCCACTCCCTCCCCTGGCCTATAACCCCCTGGGGGCACCAAACCCTAACCTACCCACTCCCCGATCCCCACTCCCCCCACTCTCCCCTCACTCCCCCGATCTGGATCGAGATCGGGGCGACCACGCCACCGCCCCGGATCGCCTTCGCCGTTGCCTTCTCGCCCCCCCTCTCCTCGCGCGACCCTT
>NC_041386.1:45839900-45841230 GCF_002162155.2 Triticum dicoccoides
CGCCGGACGCCGTGGACGCGCGACGTCCCGCCGCTGCCCATCGCCAGACCTCGCCGTCCTCCTCCTCTACGTCACCGGACCTCATCGCCTCGCCGCACGTCGTCCCCGTCACCCTCCTCGAGCTCGAGCCCGCTGCCCCGCCGACGCTGCCCCGCCGTCCTCCTCCACAACGGTCGCCCCCGAGCCTCGCCGCCCCGCTTCTCTGCAACGCCGGTGAGGCCACGGCCTCCTCTTCCTCTTTGTGCCCGCTCTGTACGTCTCCCCGTCGCCACCCGCACCGGCCTCCCCTGCTCGACGCACCACCGCGCGCGCCCGGCGCTCGTCGCCGCGGCCACCGCACGCGTGCGTCCCGTGCACACCACGCCTCCTCGCACCACCACCGCGCCCGGCTCCCCTGCCGCCCGCGGGCCCACTCGTCGCCGGCCCCGCACTCCGTTTCCCCCCATGCCGGTCGGCCACCGCGGCCGCCCTGGCCGCTGGCCTCGCCCTGTCGCACTCCCTGCGGGCGAGCGCCCGCCCAAGCGCCCGTTGCCCTCTTCCCGGGTGGACTCGGGCGCACGCCCGCATGCCCATGCCCGCTAAGGCCATTGGCCCTATGACAAGCAAACCCCACCCCCAGAACGTTTTTTAAAAAAAGGGAATTAAAATATATATATATTAAATAAATAAATAAATAAATAAATAAAATAATTAAAATAGTAATTAATTAATTAAATAATTAATTAAGTTAATTAATCCTGATTAGATTAACCTAATCACTGATTAAACTAATTAATTTGTTTTAGTTAATCTTAGTCAATGACAGTGGGACCCACACGTCAGGTTGACCAGGTCAATGGTCAACGTTGGCTGCTGACATCACTCTGATGTCATGCTGACGTCATCATTTACTATTCTGGATAGTGTTGGATTTAAATAATTAATTAAATTCCTGAAAATGAGTTAAATCTTTAGAAAATCATATCTTTTAATCCGTAACTCGGATGAAAATACTTTCTACATGAAAGTTGCTCAGAACGACGAGACGAACCCGGATACGCAGCCCGTTCGTCCACCACACACCTATAACATATCAAACACGCAACTTTCCCCCTCCGGTTCATCTGTCCGAAAACGCGAAACATCGGGAATACTTTCCCGGATGTTTCCCCCCTTCGTCGGTATCACCTACTACCGCGATTGGGCACACCTAGCATCGTTACTTGTCATGTCATGCATCGATATGCATTTGTTTGCATTGTATTCATTGTTTCTTCCCCCTCTTCTCTCCGGTAGACCACGAGACCGACGCTGCTGCTGCCCAGTTCGACTACGGAGTTGACGACCCCTC
>NC_041386.1:45841426-45875757 GCF_002162155.2 Triticum dicoccoides
CCTCTATACCGCTTGCATTAGAGTAGTGTAGCATGTTACTGCTTTCCGTTAATCCTATTCTGATGTATAGCCTGACATTGTTGCTACAGTCATTGATACCTTACCCGCAATCCTAGATGCTTAGTATAGGATGCTAGTTTATCATTATTGGCCCTACATTCTTGTCAGTCTGCCTTGCTATACTATTGGGCCGTGATCACTCGGGAGGTGATCACGGGTATATACTATACATACCTACATACTATACATATGGTGACTAAAGTCGGGTCAGCTCGAAGAGTACCCGCGAGTGATTCACGGATTGGGGGGCTGAAAGGACCTTTGTCCCGACGGCCCTCTGTGTGGGTCTTTGTGGCGGAGCGACAGGGCAGGTTGAGACCGCCTAGGAGAGAGGTGGGCCTGGCCCTGTTCGGCGTTCGCGGATATTTAACACGCTTAACGAGATCTTGGTATTTGATCTGAGTTGGCTACGAGCCTATACGCACTAACCAACTACGTGGGAAAGATATGGGCACTCGGCGTCGTGGTATCAGCCGAAGCACTTCGTGACGTCAGCGACTGAGCGGCGCGCGCCGAATTGGACTGGAATGCCACTAGGCTAGGTCTGCTTTCGGCCGCCCTCGCAACGTGCAGGTGTGTTCAGGGTGATGGGCCCAAACCCCTGGGCGCCTAGGTTTAGACTGGCGTGCTGACCTCTCTGTTGAGCCTAGGTGGGGCTGCGACGTGTTGATCTTCCGCGGCCGGGCATGACCCAGGGAAGTGTGTCCGGCCAAATGGGATCAAGCGTGTTGGGTAAGTTGGTGCACCCCTGCAGGGAAGTTGATCTATTCGAATAGCCGTGATCTTCGGTAACAGGATGACTTGGAGTTGTACCTTGACCTTATGACAACTAGAACCGGATACTTAATAAAGCACACCCTTCCAAGTGCCAGATACAACCGGTGGTCGCTCTCTCTCAGGGATACGAGGAGGGGATCGCCGGGTAGGATTATGCTATGCGATGCTACTGGAGATGCTACTTGGAGTTGCTACTTGGAGATGCTACTTGGAGGACTTCAATCTACTCTCTTCTACATGCTGCAAGACGGAGGCTGCCAGAAGCGTAGCCTTCGATAGGACTAGCTATCCCCCTCTTATTCTGGCATTCTGCAGTTCAGTCCACCGATATGGCCTCCTTACGCATATACCCATGCATATGTAGTGTAGTTCCTTGCTTGCGAGTACTTTGGATGAGTACTCATGGTTGCTTTCTCCCCCCTTTTTCCCCCTTTCCTTTCTTTCTAGTTGTCGCAACCAGATGCTGGAGTCCAGGAGCCAGACGCCACCGTCGACGACGACTACTACACTGGAGGTGCCTACTACTACGTGCAGGCCGCTGACGACGACCAAGAGTAGTTAGGAGCATCCCAGGCAGGAGGCCTACGCTTCTTTCGATCTGTATCCCAGTTTGTGCTAGCCTTCTTAAGGCAAACTTGTTTAACTTATGTCTGTACTCAGATATTGTTGCTTCCGCTGACTCGTCTATGATCGAGCACTTGTATTCAAGCCCTCGAGGCCCCTGGCTTGTATTATGATGCTTGTATGACTTATTTATGTTTTAGAGTTGTGTTGTGATATCTTCCCGTGAGTCCCTGATCTTGATCGTACACATTTGTGTGCATGATTAGTGTACGATTGAATCGGGGGCGTCACAATCCCATACACAACAATCCCCTTACTCGGGTTTGTGTTTCAGTCACTCACCAACACACTATAAGCTAATCATGAACGTATTGCAACACCCTACAGCGGGAATCCCTCACGCTTGCGCGACACGGAGGGCACCATAAGACAACACCAAAATAAAAACATACAACTCGTACCAATCTAGATCACCAATCAACCTAAAGACAAAAGATATCTACTCAAAACATCATAGGATGGCAACACATCATTGGATCATAATATGTGGCATAAAGCAACATGTTCAAGTAGGGATTACAGCGGGGTGCGGGACAGTGGACCGCGTAAAAGAGACGAGGATGGTGATGATGATGGTGATGTTTATGAAGACGATCACCGCGGCGATGATTCCCCTCCCGATGGCACTCCGGTACCACCGAGAGAGAGGAGGAGAAGTCCCCCCCTTCTGCTTCCTCCTCCATGGCCTCCCCCTGGATGGGGAGAGGTTCTCCCTCTGGTCCTTGGACTTCATGGTGATGATGGCCCCTCCAGGATCCTCCTCCATGCCCTTCAGTGATGATGGCCCCCTCCGGCAGGGTGCCAGAGAGGGCCTAGATTGGTTTTCGGTGGCTACGGAGGCTTCTGGCGGCGGAACTCCCGATCTAGGTTTCTTTCTGGAAGTTTTGGGTTATATAAGAGGTGTTGGAGTCGGGAACAAGGCAGGGGGGTCTCCGGGGTGTCCACGAGGCAGGGGGGCGCGCCCAGGGGGTGGGCGCGCCCCCACCCTCGTTGGTAGCCCGAGACTCTTCTGTCTAAGTTCTTTTACTTCACGGCCTTCTTCTGGTCCAAAAATAACCTCCGTCAAGTTTCAGGTCAATTGGACTCCGTTTGGTTTTCCTTTTCTGCGATACTCAAAAACAACGAAAAAAACAGAAACTGGCACTGGGCTCTAGGTTAATAAGTTAGTCCCAAAAATCATATAAAATAGCATATAAATGCATATAAAACTTCCTAGATGGATGATATAATAGCATGAATACTTCATAAATTATAGATACGTTGGAGACATATCAACAAGTCGGAAACTTTTGAAAAGTTTAAAGAGTTTCAAAACGAGGTTGAGAATCAGCTCGGCAAGACTATAAAACTTCTACGATCTGATCGTGGAGGTGAGTACATGAGCCAGGAGTTTGATGATCATCTGAAAAGTAGAGGTATAGTACCTTAGCTCACACCTCCGGGTACGCCACAGAGAAATGGTGTATCGGAACAGAGGAATCATACCTTGTTGGACATGGTTCGATCTATGATGAGCAAATCGGATTTACCCTTGTCATTCTGGGGATACGCTCTAGAAACTGCAGCTTTCACACTTAGCAGGGTACCATCAAAATCCGTAGATAAGACACCACATGAGATGTGGACCGGGAAGACTCCCAGTTTGTCTTCTCTAAAGATTTGGGGTTGTGAAGCATTTTGCAAGCGACTTATGTCAGACAAGCTTACACCCAAGTCGGACAAATGCATATTCGTGGGATATTCGAGGGAAACCTTGGGATATAGCTTCTACAACTAGGAGGAGAACAAAGTGTTTGTTGCTCGAAACGGGGTTTTCCTTGAGAAAGAGTTTCTTAGTCGGGAGGCCAGTGGGAGGACGGTCCGACTCGAAGAAATTCGAGTACCACTCGGGGATGGCTCGGTGAGTGATGAGATCATACCGGAGTCAGTCAGGGAACCTGTAGTGGAAGCGGCACCAGAACCATGGAGGTCGGAAAGATTGCGCAGAGTGCGTGATGTATTGTTGCTAGAAAGCGACGAGCCGACCACGTATGCGGAAGCGATGGTGAGCCCAAATTCCGGGGCATGGTTAGAGGCCATGAGATCCGAGTTAAAGTCCATGGATGAAAATCAAGGCTGGGACTTGGTTGATCCGCCGCCTGGCGTAAAGGCCATTGGCTGCAAATGGGTCTTTAAGAAGAAAACCGATGTGGATGGAAATGTTCAGATCCACAAAGCTCGGCTTGTCGCTAAAGGTTATGGACAAGTCCAAGGAATTGACTACGACGAGACTTACTCGCCGTTAGCGAAGCTGAAGTCAGTAAGGATCGTACTAGCTATAGCTGCATATTTCGATTACGAGATATGGCAGATGGATGTCAAAACGGCTTTCCTTCATGGAAATTTAACCGAGGACATGTATATGATATAGCCCGAGGGTTTTGTCGATCCGACCAGCACTAGTAAAGTATGCAAGCTCAAGAGATCCATTTATGGGTTGAGGCAAGCATCTCGGAGTTGGAACATTCGTTTTGATGAGGTCATCACTGGTCTCGGTTTCATCAAAAGCGATGAGGACGCTTGTTTATACAAGCAGTTAAGTGGGAGCTCGATTGTGTTTTTGATCTTGTATGTGGATGACATACTACTAATCAGAAATTATGTTTCGATACTGAACTCAGTCAAGGAATCATTGAATGGCAAGTTTTCAATGAAGGACCTTGGTGAGGCAGTTTACATTTTAGGCATCAAGATCTATAGAGATAGATCGAGGAGGCTGCTCGGCTTGAGCCAAAGCACGTACATAGATAAAGTGTTGAAGCGGTTCAACATGAGTGAGGCTAAGAAAGGGTTCTTGCCTGTCTCACATGGTATAAGGCTAAGAGAGACTCAGAGTCCTTCGACATCTGATGAGCGAAGCAGGATGAGTCGGATTTCGTATGCCTCGGCAATTGGATCCATCATGTATGACATGATATGTACACGGCCTGATGTTGCTTTTGCAATAAGCCTAACAAGTAGATACTAGGCCAACTTAGGTGAGAGTCACAGGGCAGCGGTAAAGACTATTTTGAAGTACTTGAAAAGGACTAAAGAGATGTTCCTAGTTTATGGAGGTGAGGAAAAGCTCGTTGTAAGGGGTTACGCCGATGCTAGTTTCCAAACCATCGGAGATGATTGTCGATCATAGTCCGGATTCGTGTATGTCATGAACGGAGGAGCAGTGAGCTGGATGAGTTCCAAGCAAGATACTGTGGCCGATTCTACCACAGAAGCCGAATACATTGCGGCTTGTGAAGCTGCAAAGGAAGGTGTTTGGATCCGGAACTTTCTGGATGATCTTGGTATTTTCCCAACCTCGGTAAAATCATTGGACCTTTATTGTGATAATTCTGGTGCCATCGCACAAGCCAAGGAGCCGAGGCATCACCACAAGACCAGACACATAGAACGGAAATATCACCTGATACGAAAGATCGTAAAGAATGGTGATGTTGAGTTATGCAAAATTCACACGGATGCAAATGTTGCAGATCCATTGACTAAGCCGCTTCCACAATCCAAGTATGAGGGGCACGTTAGAGCTATGGGCATTCGACGTCTATTTGATTGACTCTAGTGCAAGTGGGAGACTGTTGGAGATATGACCTAGAGGCAATCATGTATGATGATATTTCCTACGTGTTTATGAATAAAGATAGTCCTTGGACATTATCAATGATGTGTATCAGCAAGTACGTGACTTGTTTGTGGGACTATGCATTGTATGATGAACGTCCTAAAAGGTCCCTAGTCGAAAGGGATGTGTGGACGCGCAACCATCTAGACTACCATATGACACGGTCGATGGCTTGGTCTCACTAGCCATGGGGCATTGTATGCTAACCGAATAATATGGACTCAGAAGGATCTGGTCGGATTCGACATAGTCGGATCCGAGTTGAGATAAGGTCTGGGTCGGACAGACCCAACTATGAGACGCAGCGATATGTCATCTGTGAGTCTCTAGTACAACAACGTTCTATGTCCTAAGACCTGAGCTGGCGCATGTACTCGGGATGGTAACAGACTTGCTTTGGGCCAACCAAATGCTACACCATGACTGGGTAGTTACAAAGGTAGGTTTCGGGCTTGTCCAGGCCCATGCTGCGAGACATGGTCGAGTAAGATGGGATTTTCCCCTCCGACCAGGAGAGATATACTCTGGGCCCCTCGTGTGATCCGACCAGAATAAGCATGGCCATGCGACAAGGATTATGAGATAATCTGGTTTGTGGTCGGCATCACTGGAACGAGAAAGAGGTCGGGCTAGCATAAGGATGACAGACTCGCCTTGAGCCCGACAACATATATCGTGTGGCAAAAGGAATGGAAGTGTGATGTACAGGTTTGCCTAACTAGCTTCATCGTCAGCTTGGTGGTCGGCACGCCTTGCTGGAGGCTGCTACCAGCCATGTAGTCTGGATGTGATCCGAACTGCGACCAAGCCGGCTTGAACCTAAGGGGTCGTGCGCTCAAGGGAAGGAACCTACGAGGTTGGATTCGAGAACACTGGTCGGATGTGATCCGAGCTGTATTCGGATTGTGGCCGAGTAGACTTATGGGCTTTAGGGTCCATGCGAGGCCCAAGTATTGAGCCCGCGACAGACACCTATATAAAGTGGGGTGCGACATACTCATGTGGTTGATCGCTTCAGCGCTGTCACTAGGGTTTGCATGTGTTACGAATAGACACCTCCACTCGCCGCTGGTTGTGTGATCGGACCTAGTAGTTCTCCGCACGATGTTCCTCCTGCACGCGCGGATACCGTTAGAGGCAGTGCACTTGCGCCGCTCCGGTGAACCTATACGTGGGAACCGGTTACCGGTTGTACGAGGGAGATCGGACGAGGAGGAGACGATCCACGCGGACGCGCTGCCCCAACTCTTCTTCCTGTTGGAAATATGCCCTAGAGGCAATAATAAATTAGTTATTATAATATTTCCTTGTTCATGATAATCGTTTATTATCCATGCTAGAATTGTATTGATAGGAAACTCAGATACATGTGTGGATACATAGACAACACCATGTCCCTAGTAAGCCTCTAGTTGACTAGCTCGTTGATCAATAGATGGTTACGGTTTCCTGACCATGGACATTGGATGTCGTTGATAATGGGATCACATCATTAGGAGAATGATGTGATGGACAAGACCCAATCCTAAGCCTAGCACAAGATCATGTAGTTCGTATGCTAAAGCTTTTCTTATGTCAAGTATCATTTCCTTAGACCATGAGATTGTGCAACTCCCGGATACCGTAGGAGTGCTTTGGGTGTGCCAAACGTCACAACGTAACTGGGTGGCTATAAAGGTACATTACAGGTATCTCCGAAAGTGTCTGTTGGGTTGGCACGAATCGAGACTGGGATTTGTCACTCCGTGTAAATGGAGAGGTATCTCTGGGCCCACTCGGTAGGACATCATCATAATGTGCACAATGTGATCAAGGAGTTGATCATGGGATGATGTGTTACGGAACGAGTAAAGAGACTTGCCGGTAACGAGATTGAACAAGGTATCGGGATACCGACGATCGAATCTCGGGCAAGTAACATACCGATAGACAAAGGGAATTGTATGCGGGATTGATTGAATCCTCGACATCGTGGTTCATCCGATGAGATCATCGAGGAGCATGTGGGAGCCAACATGGGTATCCAGATCCCACTGTTGGTTATTGGCCGGAGAGTCGTCTCGGTCATGTCTACGTGTCTCCCGAACCCGTAGGGTCTACACACTTAAGGTTCGGTGATGCTATGGTTATAGAGATATTAGTATGCGGTAACCTGAAAGTTGTTCGGAGTCCCGGATGAGATCCCGGACGTCACGAGGAGTTCCGGAATGGTCCGGAGGTAAAGAATTATATATAGGAAGTGCTATTTCGGCCATCGGGACAAGTTTCGGGGTCATCGGTATTGTACCGGGACCACCGGAAGGGTCCCGGGGGTCCACCGGGTGGGGCCACCTACCCCGGGGGGGCACATGGGCTGTAGGGGTGTGCACCTTGGCCTGTATGGGCCAAGGGCACCAGCCCCAAGAGGCCCATGCGCCAAGAGATAAGGAAAGGAAGAGTCCTAAAGGGGGAAGGCACCTCCGAGGTGCCTTGGGGAGGATGGACTCCTCCCTGGCCGCACCCTTCCTTGGAGGAAGGGCCAAGGCTGCGACCCCCTCTCCCTTGGCCCTATATATAGTGGGGGGAAGGGAGGGCAACCATACCTAAGCCCTGGCGCCTCCCTCTCCCTCCCATGACATATTTCCCTCCTCCCGCAGCGCTTGGCGAAGCCCTGTTGGAATCCCGCTACTTCCACCACCACGCCGTCGTGCTGCTGGATCTCCATCAACCTCTCCTCCCCCCTTGCTGGATCAAGAAGGAGGAGACGTTGCTGCTCCGTACGTGTGTTGAACGCGGAGGTGCCGTCCGTTCGGCGCTAGGATCATCGGTGATTTGGATCATGACGAGTACGACTCCATCAACCCCGTTCTCTTGAATGCTTCCGCGCGCGATCTACAAGGGTATGTAGATCCACTCCTCCCTCGTTGCTAGATGACTCCATAGATAGATCTACGTTCCCCAACAGTGGTATCAGAGCTAGGTCTATGCATAGTTTCTATGCACGAGTAGAACACAAAGTAGTTGTGGGCGTTGATTTTGTTCAATATGCTTACCGTTACTAGTCCAATCTTGATTCCGCGGCATTGTGGGATGAAGCGGCCCGGACCGACCTTACACGTACTCTTACGTGAGACTGGTTCCACCGACTGACATGCACTAGTTGCATAAGGTGGCTAGCGGGTGTATGTCTCTCCCACTTTAGTCGGATCGGATTCGATGAAAAGGGTCCTTATGAAGGGTAAATAGCAATTGGCATATCACGTTGTGGTTTTTGCGTAGGTAAGAAACGTTCTTGCTAGAAACCCATAGCAACCACGTAAAACATGCAAACAACAATTAGAGGACGTCTAACTTGTTTTTGCAGGGTATGCTATGTGATGTGATATGGCCAAAAGGATGTGATGAATGATATATGTGATGTATGAGATTGATCATGTTCTTGTAATAGGAATCACGACTTGCATGTCGATGAGTATGACAACCGGCAGGAGCCATAGGAGTTGTCTTAATTTATTTATGACCTGCGTGTCAACATAAACGTCATGTAATTACTTTACTTTATTGCTAACCGTTAGCTGTAGTAGTAGAAGTAATAGTTGGCGAGACAACTTCATGAAGACACGATGATGGAGATCATGATGATGGAGATCATGGTGTCATGCCGGTGACGATGATGATCATGGAGCCCCGAAGATGAAGATCAAAAGGAGCAATATGATATTGGCCATATCATGTCACTATTTGATTGCATGTGATGTTTATCATGTTTATACATCTTATTTGCTTAGAACGACGGTAGTAAATAAGATGATCCCTCACTAAAATTTCAAGACGGTGTTCCCCCTAACTGTGCACCGTTGCGAAAGTTCGTCGTTTCGAAGCACCACGTGATGATCGGGTGTGATAGATTCTTACGTTCGAATACAACGGGTGTTGATGAGCCTAGCATGTACAGACATGGCCTCGGAACACATGCGAAACACTTAGGTTGACTTGACGAGCCTAGCATGTACAGACATGGCCTCGGAACACAAGAGACCGAAAGGTCGAGCATGAGTCATATGGTAGATACGATCAACATGAAGATGTTCACCGATGATGACTAGTCCGTCTCACGTGATGATCGGACACGACCTAGTTGACTCGGATCATGTAATCACTTAGATGACTAGAGGGATGTCTATCTGAGTGGGAGTTCATAAGATGAACTTAATTATCCTGAACATAGTCAAAAGGTCTTCGCAAATTATGTCGTAGCTCGCGCTTCAGTTCTACTGTTTAGATATGTTCCTAGAGAAAATTTAGTTGAAAGTTGATAGTAGCAATTATGCGGACTAGGTCCGTAGACTGAGGATTGTCCTCATTGCTTCATAGAAGGCTTATGTCCTTAATGCACCGCTCAGTGTGCTGAACCTCGAATGTTGTCTGTGGATGTTGCGAACATCTGACATACACATTTTGATAACTACGTGATAGTTCAGTTAAACGGTTTAGAGTTGAGGCACCGAAGATGTTTTGAAACGTTGCGAAACATATGAGATGTTTCAAGGGCTGAAATTGGGATTTCGGGCTCGTGCCCACGTCAAGGGGTATAAGACCTCTGATGGTTTTCTTAGCCTACAAACTAAGGAGAAAAGCTCAATTGTTGAGCTTGTGCTCAGATTGTCTGAGTACAACAATCGCTTGAATCAAGTGGGAGTTGATCTTCCAGATGAAATAGTGATAGTTCTCCAAAGTCACTGCCACCAAAGCTGCTAGAGCTTCGTGATGAACTATAATATATCAGGGACATATACGATGATCCTTGAGATATTCGCGATGTTTGACGCCACAAAAGTAGAAATCAAGAAGGAGCATCAATTGTTGATGGTTGGTGAAACCACTAGTTTCAAGAAGGGCAAGGGCAAGAAGGGATACTTCATGAAACGGCAATTCAGCTGCTGCTCTAGTGAAGAAACCCAAGGTTGAACCCAAACCCGAGACTAAGTGCTTCTATAATAAGGGGAACAGCCACTGGAGCAGAATTACCCTAGATACTTGGTAGATGAGAAGGCTGGCAAGGTCAATAGAAGTATATTGGATATACATTGTGTTGATGTGTACTTTACTAGTACTCCTAGTAGCACCAGGGTATTAGATACCGGTTCGGTTTCTAAGTGTTAGTAACTCGAAATAAAAGCTACGGAATAAACAGAGACTAGCTAAAGGTGAGCTAGCGATATGTGTTGGAAGTGTTTCCAATGTTGATATGATCAAGCATCGCACGCTCCCTCTACCATCGAGATTGGTGTTTGCGTTGAGCATAGACATGATTGGATTATGTCTATCGCAATACGGTTATTCATTTAACGAGAATAATGGTTACTCTGTTTATTTGAATAATACCTTCAATGGTCTTGCACCTAAAATGAATGGTTCATTGAATCTCGATCATAGTGATACACATGTCCATGCCAAAAGATATAAGATAGTAATGATAGTACCACCTACTTGTGGCACTGCCACTTAAGTCATATCGGTATAAAACGCATGAAGAGGCTCCATGTTGATGGATCTTTGGACTCACTCATTTTTGAAAAGTTTGAGACATGCGAACCATGTCTATTGGTGTATATGCATGAAGAAACTCCATGCAAATGGACCGTTTGGACTCATTTGATTTTGAATCACTTGAGACATGCAAATCATACCACATGGGCAAGATGACTGAAAGCCTCGTTTTCAGTAAAATGGAACTAGAAAGCAACTTGTTGGAAGTAATACATTTTGATGTGTGTAGTCCAATGAGTGCTGAGGCGTGTAGTGGATATCGTTATGTTCTTACTTCACAGATGATTTGAGTAGATGTTGAGTATATTTACTTGATGAATCACGAGTCTGAATTATTAAAAGGTTCAAGTAATTTCAGGGTGAAGTTGAAAGATCGTCGTGACAAGAGGATAAAATATCTATGATATGATCATAGAGATGAATATCTGAATTACGAGTTTGGCACAGAATTAAGACATTGTGGAAATTGTTTCACAACTAATATAGCCTGGAACACCATAGTGTGATGGTGTGTTCGAACATCATAATTGCACCCTATTGGATATGATGCATACCATGATGTCTCTTATCGAATTACCATGATAGTTTATGGGTTAGGCATTAGAGAGAACCACATTCACTTTAAATAGGGCACCACGTAATTCCGATGAGATGACACCGTATGAACTATGGTTTAGAGAAACCTAAGCCGTCATTTCTTAAAAGTTTGGGGCTGCGACGCTTATGTGAAAAAGTTTCAGGCTGATAAGCTCGAACCCAAAGCGGATAAATGCATCTTCATAGGACACCCAAAACAGTTGGGTATACCTTCTGTCTCAGATCCGAAAGCAATAAGGGATTGTTTCTAGAATCAGGTCCTTTCTCGAGGAAAAGTTTCTCTCGAAAGAATTGAGTGGGAGGATGGTGGAGACCTGATGAGGTTATTGAACCGTCTCTTCAACTAGTGTGTGACAGGGCACAGGGAGTTGTTCCTGTGGCACCTACACGAATTGAAGTGGAAGCTTATGATAGTGATCATGAAACTTCAGATCAAGTCACTACCAAACCTCGTGGGATGACAAGGATGCGTACTACTTCAGAGTGGTACGTAATCCTGTCTTGGAAGTCATGTTGCTAGACAACAATGAACCTATGAGCTATGGAGAAGCGATGGTGGGCCCGGATTCCGATAAATGGCTCGAGGCCATAAAATCCGAGAGAGGATCCATGTATGGAAACAAAGTGTAGACTTTGACAGAACAGCTCGATGGTCGTGAGGCTGTTGAGTACAGATGGATTTTTAAAGGAAGACAGACAATGATGGTAAATGTCACCATTAAGAAAGCTCGACTTGTCGTTAAGATGTTTCCCGACAAGTTCAAGGAGTTGACTACGATGAGACTTTCTCACTCGTAGCGATGCTAAGAGTCTGTTGGAATTATATTAGCGATTACTGCATTATTTATGAAATCTTGCAGATAGGATGTCAAAACATTGTTTCCTCGACGTTTTTTGAGGAAAGGTTGTATGTGATACAAAGCGGAAGGTTTTGTCAATCCTGAAAGATGCTAATAAGTATGCAAAGCTCCAGCAATCCTTCTAGGGACTGGAGTAAGCATCTCGGAGTTGGAATGTATGCTTTCATGATGATTAAAGATTTTGGGTTTATACAAAGTTTATGAGAAACTTGTATTTCCAAAGAAGTGAGTGGGAGCACTATAGAATTTCTGATGAATATATGTTGTTGACATATTGTTGATCAGAAATGACGTAGAATTTCTGGAAAGCATATAGGGTTATTTGGAAAGTGTTTTTCAATGGAAAGCCTGGATTAAGCTACTTGAACATTGAGCATCAAGATCTATAAGGATAGATCAAAACGCTTAATGGTACTTTCAAATGAGCACATACCTTGACATGATCTTGAAGGTGTTCAAGATGGATCAGTCAAAGAAGGAGTTCTTGCCTGAGTTGTAAGGTATGAAGTTAAGACTTAAAGCTCGACCACGGCAGAATAGAGAGAAAGGACGAAGGTCGTCCCCTATGCTTAAGACATAGGCCCTACAGTATGCTATGCTGTGTACCGCACCTGAAATGTGCCTTGCCATGAGTCAGTCAAGCGGTACAAGAGTGATCCAAGAATGGATCACAAGACAGCGGTCAAAGTTATCCTTAGTAACTAGTGGACTAAGGAATTTTCTCGATTATGGAGGTGGTAAAAGAGTTCGTCGTAAAGGGTTACGCCGATGCAAACTTTGACACTAATCCAGATTATTCTGCGTAGTAAACTAGATTCGTATAGTAGAACAGTTATTTGGAATAGCCCCAAATGTAGCGTAGTAGTTGCATCTACAAGATTAGAAATTTGCGAAGTACATACGGATCTGAAAGATTCAGACCCGTTGACTATAACATCTCTCACAAGCATAACATGATCAAACCCAGAACTCATCGAGTGTTAATCACATGGTAATGTGAACTAGATTATTGACTCTAGTAAACTCTTTGGGTGTTAGTCACATGGGGATGTGACCTTGAGTGTTAATCACATAGCGATGTGAACTGGATTATTGACTTCTAGTGCAAGTGGGAGACTGTTGGAAATATGCCCTAAAGGCAATAATAAATTAGTTATTATAATATTTCCTTGTTCATGATAATCGTTTATTATCCATGCTAGAATTGTATTGATAGGAAACTCAGATACATGTGTGGATACATAGACAACACCATGTCCCTAGTAAGCCTCTAGTTGACTAGCTCGTTGATCAATAGATGGTTACGGTTTCCTGACCATGGACATTGGAAGTCGTTGATAACGGGATCACATCATTAGGAGAATGATGTGATGAACAAGACCCAATCCTAAGCCTAGCACAAGATCATGTAGTTCGTATGCTAAAGCTTTTCTAATGTCAAGTATCATTTCCTTAGACCATGAGATTGTGCAACTCCCGAACCCGTAGGAGTGCTTTGGGTGTGCCAAACGTCACAACGTAACTGGGTGGCTATAAAGGTACATTACAGGTATCTCCAAAAGTGTCTGTTGGGTTGGCACGAATCGAGACTAGGATTTGTCACTCCGTGTAAATGGAGAGGTATCTCTGGGCCCACTCGGTAGGACATCATCATAATGTGCACAATGTGATCAAGGAGTTGATCACGGGATGATGTGTTACGGAACGAGTAAAGAGACTTGCCGGTAACGAGATTGAACAAGGTATCGGGATACCGACGATCGAATCTCGGGCAAGTAACATACCGATAGACAAAGGGAATTGTATGCGGGATTGATTAAATCCTCGACATCGTGGTTCATCCGATGAGATCATCGAGGAGCATGTGGGAGCCAACATGGGTATCTAGATCCCGTTGTTGGTTATTGGCCGGAGAGTCGTCTCGGTCATGTCTACGTGTCTCCCGAACCCGTAGGGTCTACACACTTAAGGTTCGGTGACGCTAGGGTTATAGAGATATTAGTATGCGGTAACCCGAAAGTTGTTCGGAGTCCCGGATGAGATCCCGGACGTCACGAGGAGTTCCGTAATGGTCCGGAGGTAAAGAATTATATATAGGAAGTGCTATTTCGGCCATCGGGACAAGTTTCGGGGTCACCAGTATTGTACCGGGACCACCGGAAGGGTCCCGGGGGTCCACCGGGTGGGGCCACCTACCCCGGGGGGGCACATGGGCTGTAGGGGTGTGCACCTTGGCCTGTATGGGCCAAGGGCACCAGCCCCAAGAGGCCCATGCGCCAAGAGATAAGGAAAGGAAGAGTCCTAAAGGGGGAAGGCACCTCCGAGGTGCCTTGGGGAGGATGGACTCCTCCCTGGCCGCACCCTTCCTTGGAGGAAGGGCCAAGGCTGCGCCCCCCCTCTCCCTTGGCCCTATATATAGTGGGGGGAAGGGAGGGCAACCATACCTAAGCCCTGGCGCCTCCCTCTCCCTCCCATGACACATCTCCCTCCTCCCGCAGCGCTTGGCGAAGCCCTGTTGGAATCCCGCTACTTCCACCACCACGCCGTCGTGCTGCTGGATCTCCATCAACCTCTCCTCCCCCCTTGCTGGATCAAGAAGGAGGAGACGTCACTGCTCCGTACGTGTGTTGAACGCAGAGGTGCCGTCCGTTCGGTGCTAGGATCATCGGTGATTTGGATCACGACGAGTACGACTCCATCAACCCCGTTCTCTTGAACGCTTCCGCGCACGATCTACAAGGGTATGTAGATCCACTCCTCCCTCGTTGATAGATGACTCCATAGATAGATCTTGGTGACACGTAGGAAAATTTTGAATTTATGCTACGTTCCCCAACACTTCCGCTGCACAACACTCGCGCGTCTAGTGGTAACGAACTGTGATCCATCTCCCATAGCATGTTCTTGGTTGTTCTGCGTATAGGAAAATTTTAATTTGCAGTCGACGCACCCTACCGTAGAACCCAGCAGTCTTGCTCATCTGCCTCTCCATTGGTAAATATGTTAGCAATTTAGGTTGCTTGAGCACGGTGTTTGCTTCCTGCTGTAGCTCAGATCCCAGTATTTTTTGTTGCAAAGCCGTGTATTGCTTGGCAAACTGCAGCAATGAGTTGCCAGGGCTCACGTACCGCTTTAGAACTGCATTGAACCCCTCGCTACGCTGCGTAGTCTGCAGAAATGGGAAGAAGCACTGCATGAAGTAGGTCGGCACCTAGTACATTCGCTTCTCCCACAGGCTAGCAAGCGTCTCGTTGTCTTGGACTTGATATGTTTCAATCATAGCCATCCAGCTCCGTTCAAACTCCTCCACCGTCAAGCTGTGGTCCATGCACAGTTCGAATGCCTTGTGCAGCTCTAGACGGTCAGCAAAGAACGGTCCTAGCGTCTTCTCAGCCTTCTTTATAATGTGCCACCTGCAGTGCCTGTGCACTACCCATGAAAAGATCTCCTCTACGCCTGCACGCATGCTAAAATCCTGGTCTGTTATTATGTTCATCGGAGCAAGTCCACCCATGCACTCTAAGAAGGTTTTGAACAGCCAAGTGTACCCATCCGTGTCTTCATTCCGAACGAGCCCGCATCCGAACTGCAATGACTGATTGTGGTTATTTATTCCTATGAATGGAGCGCATGGCATCTTGTACGTATTAGTGAGATATGTCGCGTCGAACAAAATGCAATCTCGGAAATGTTTGTAGGCTCTTCTTGCATCACCATCCACCCAATACATGTTCCTGACACGGTCCTCGTCGTCCAATCTTATCCTGTAGAAGAAATCTGGATCTGCTTTTGCTTTCTCATCGAAGTAGGCTATCGTGTCTTCTATGTCAGCCAACCTGCTCTCTCTACGGTACTTTGCCTTTAGGTTTGTGATGCCTGCCGGTATGTAGGGCATGCTACTCAGCCTATCATCTCCGTTGTGGATGAGGGACAGTATTTGGACCATTCTTGATGGACCGACGTTACAATCATGTAGCAGCTTTATGAATTTCTTCTCGAGGGGAGTGAATCCTCTGTGGGCGCTCAGAAATTTTACGAGGTCAAACTTCTTTATGAGTTCGTGGTTGTGCTCGTCAAAATATTCAGTGACCACCCACCATGCTCCATCTACGTTTAGCTTACGCCGGACAGGGCATTCCATCTTGACAATGATACCTCTCTTTCGTTCCGGAACGACAGGGCAACACCTTTACCCTTCTTGTTCCTTCGGGCTTTGTAGCACCTCTGCTGTACTCGTTAGTTTTTTTAATTTTCCTATGGTATTCGGTATTGACCGCAAACCCATGGAACATTGCATATCTCTGGTAGAATTCCTTGGCATCTTCGAACGAATCAAATATCTGCCCAACATACGGTGGTTGAGGTACCATGATTTTTGATTGCCCATCTTTTGCATCCCCTTGTGCTTCATCATCAGTTTCATCATTCACTTCAGTATCGGCGGCTGTTTCATCTGCTTGAGTGTTGCTTGTGCTGGTGTGCAAAGGTGTGACTGTTGGCATTGCTGGAACCATTGCCATTTTCAACACTGACTCTGCGTTGTTTGTGGCATGATTGTTGGATGGCTGGTGGAACGCTTCTTCCGTGCGCTCAGAGCTTCCCGCGGTAGATGTTCCCGCGCTGCTGTTGATTGTAGTTGAAGGTCATGCAATAAAAAAACAGTTACGAGCGTAAGCATTTTGCTTGGATGGCATGTTTATCGTAACGAAATATAGCAACTGCATGTGATTTGGCATGACATCATTCACATAGCAAGTTGTGGAATCTGCATATGGCCATGCATGGCAACTGTAGTTCTCCAGTCATGGCAGCTACAGTCTAACAAACATGACAACCACTGTTGCCAATACATGGCAACCAGCATCTTCTAGCATCAAAACTTGGGTTCTATAGCCATGGCAGCTACAGTCCAACATACATGGCAACTACTGTTGCCAAGACATTGCAACCAGTATCTTCTAGCATCAAAACTTGTATTCTAGGTTCGAGCTCACTAGGCAAATGCGATCAATCATGAATGTTGCACACACTCGTATATCAATTGGCAAAACCCGAAGACAATAGATGACTCTTTTGCACGTGACCACTTGGTAGCATTTTTTTGTTTGTTTTTTCCACCACCACGTTACAAATCTACTTTTCCTCACATGCTAATGATGCTATTCCCACAAATGCAAATGCACTGTTTTCTGGTTCACATTTTTTACCTTGTTGTGCCGCATGTGCTGATCTTATGTGGTCTGTCATTCCAATTTGATGTGCTCTATCTGTAATAGCGCTGTCCTGCAACTGTGAAGCTTGCCATGAGACGTTTGGCGATATGGTTCAACATGGCATATGTAGCGGTGCATCCATGCCACACATTGTTTGTTCACCCATGTCGTCCACAGTTGTTTTAGACATTTGCAATCACATTTTATGACACATGGCAACTGCAATTGTTCAGGCATGGCAACTGCAGTTGTCCAGGCATGGCAACTGCAGCTGTCCAGGCATGGCAACTGCATCAGTCAGCTATGCTAATTCTCCTAATTCACTGTCCACAACTTCACTTCATGGACTCACCTGTGTATGACGTCGATGGCAGGAACATGGTTGCCGCCTGATGCCACGTGCTGCATGAAGGTCCTACATTTTTTCCGATATAACTCGTGAGTCTTTTGCCATCCTTTGCAAGTTTAATTTTCATGTCCACACCAGTATGTTTCTTTTGCGTATGTGTTACCTTGATTTGCCACATTAGCTACTTGAAGTTGGTTGCCCGTACATTTGTCAGTGTTAGCGCCATGTGACTGAACTTGCCATGGTGCCCCCCTGAATGTGTTTTGGTCATAAGAACTTGCGAAAAATGACATTATAAGACATAAGTAGAATGACATCTTTATCGCCGCGAACATGGCAAATGTTCTTTTTTTGTTATCATGCATCGTACCGATGCCCGCGTACTGCTCTAGTAGTGGCAGCAACAACCCTGTAGAAATGAGTTGACTGTACTCTGCTGCATCCCAAGGGGACGTTTCCAGCCTTTGAGAAAACCAAGGATCAGTGCCATCTTCGTGATTCATTCTTCCCCGTTTTGTTTCTGCCAATGTGTTTTCAGTCACTGCATGAACAAGAACGCATCAACAATCCGCAAAAAGTGCATTCTTGTTGTTTGCACGTAGAAGATAACACGACAATCTTATCACATTTCCTGCGTAGGCAACCAACACATCATGGCAAGTAGGACACGCACATCTACTCTCTTTTCTGAAATCTGGGTGCCAGCTATCATTTTGAAGCGATGGCAACAGCCAATAAAATAGGATGGCAAGCAACAAGATAACATGGTGGCAGTTAACGGCAATGATAGGTGGCAACTGATGTTAGACACAAGTGGCAATTATTTTTCCTACCTCCCTACGCCAAATTTCTCCTTTCTCTCCCTTTTTTAGTGATTCCTACGCATCCTTCATTACCAACTATTCGCACCAAGCCAATCGAGAATCTTAGCTCAACTCTAGCATAGTACATGGTAGATCTGGCGTATGTTGGTTGTCAAATGCGAACACACACAAATCCGTGGGGTGTTTTGCCCTGATAGCGTGGATCCAGTCGCCATCTTCGTTGGCAAATTTGTAATTTCAAATTTCTGGCCAGAAGAAGGACGAGAAACAGGAGATCGGAGATTCACCTGTTTTAGCTGGTCGTCTTGAAAGGGCGGGGTTGGGGGTGGTTAGCGGTGGGAAGGCGCTGTGGATCTGCTCTGGTTGCCATGGCAACCAGAGAAGGAAGGCGATGGAGGTAGGGGATCGAGAGGTAGGAGAAGATGGCGGCGGGTCGGACTGGGGATCGAAAGGAGGCCGGGATGACTGGCGTGCTGGGTCGTGCAGGCAGCGCGGTCGTTTGCCCAGACGTGTGGGCGATTTTGCCACACACCGAACGTGCGGCCTGTGGCTGCGCGCGCCCGGACGCGGTCGTGCGGGCGGGATCGTCTCCGTACCACACATGGCGTGCGGCACAACCACCCGATACACCACACGTGTGGCAGTTATCGGTGTCCTAGTAATAAAAGGCAGAGACAATATAGGAGTGAAATACAAGTATGTGGGCGGCTCCATCTTTTCGCGGCGGCGTGTTCACGGCTGAGGACCCCGGTTGCTCTTGTAGTGCTTGGAATAATGTTGTTGCGCTCAACGCTTACGTATCATGTCTTGGGTGTGCGTTGTGGTGCCGTGTGTCTGTTTCAAATTATTGATGATCGTTGCTTTATATATAAAACGGGGTGAAATTATTTTTCAGTACAGAAGCATGTTGGAATTTGTCATGTCACAGGTGGGTATTCACGATCAGCGGGAAAAAGATCAAAGTAGCGGGCTCTCACCTTCTTCACCGCGAGACAGATGTACAATTTTGATTTTCTGTTTGTTTCTTTGGGTTTTTTCGTTTTTTATCTGTTTTCTATGTTTTCACCGTGTTTCTTTGGTTTTTTTTCATTTTCTGTTTTACTGTGTTTCTTTACTCTAGTTTCTTTGGTTTTCTGTTCTTTTGGCATTTCCTCTCAGGTTTTCTTCAGATTTTTTCATTATATCTTTTCCTTTTTCTAATACATGTCTACTTTTCTAAAAACACATTGTACATTTCATATACATGTGAAACTTTTTTGATACACATTGAGTATTTTTCAAATATAAGATGTACATATTATTTCAAATACATGCTTCGAGCATTTTTTTTCTATACATGTTAAACATTTTTTAAATACATATTGATTTTTTAAGTTGGCATGAAACATTTTTTAAACCACACGAAAAATTCTTTACATTATAATTTTTTAAATTTCATGGCCAGCTTTTTGAAAATGCGAGAATATTTGTTTAGAATGTAATGTACATTTTTTAGAATGGTACAAAATATTTTTTATACTATGCAAACTTTTTTTACATTGTATAAACATTCCTAAAAATGCCACGTACGTAATTTTAAAATATGTGAATATTTTTATAAAATATCAAATAATTTTTTTAATGGTATGAAACATTTTTTTGTATAACACAAACATTTTGTAAGTTCCCCATAAATTGTTTTTAAACCAGGGACATATTTTGTTTTCACGATTTTTTTATGCTATCAACAATATCTTAACACCGCATTAACATTTTTGGGATTTGTAGTGAGCATTTTTATAATTTAATAAAAATTATTTCCATTTTTGTTATATAAATAAATTTCATCAAAGAAAAGAAAAAGGGAAAGAGAAAAAAATTCATGGAGCACAGGTGTTGCTCCTCCCGCGCACTGGGCCGGCCATTTACGGAGTACTGTAGGCGACACTGTGTTGTGTATCGCAGCAAGCGATACATAGCCACGGTCCTTCTTCGCGTCTGGAGCTCCATGTTCCCCGAAAGGCACCAAAAAGTGTTTGTATCGTGTAGCATTTTTTTAAAGGTCTATTATAAAAGTTCATCGAAAGTATAAAACGCGTGTTTTATACTTATAATGAACTTTTCTAATAGACCTGAATCCTTTAAAAAAAATGCACCCCGATCATAATAAAATTTATATCAAGGTCTCTAGACCATCGAATGACCACTACCGTCGTTAGAATGAGTCACTGACACATCGTTGTCGCCGCTCCTCTACGGAAGCCGGCTTAACCTTGTTGATGAAAACTGGAAAATCTTCGTGCACGTGCCACTAAGGACCAGCACCCTGGAGCCGATGTCATCGTTATTGAACCCTTAAATAGAACTGAAGCATCTGACATCAAATCTCGCCTTCGTGTATGCACGACGAGAAACCCTAATCTCGCTGACCCAAGAAAATGACATGATTCTATGCCGAGGCTTCGTCGACTACATCCAGATGGACAAATGCGGGAAGGATTGAAACTCATAAGACAAATTCAAATAAGAAGCACCGCCATCCGCCTGGGTGCGTCACTTGGACTAAAAAAACCCTACTAACCTAAAATACTAGCTGGAGCGAAGGCATCGGAATTCCCTTTCCCACCACCTGTCGCCGGAGCAACAGGTAGAGGGAAGCGAATCCTTGGGCTCAACAGCAAAGCCCGGAGGCACATTTTTAGTAGCCAACAACTACTATCATATTCAAATGAAATTTACAACGAGTAGACCATTTTTTAGAACGAGCTCCTTGGAGCCTTAATTTTGAAAATTTCAAAATTCAAACTTTCCAGTTTAAAAATAGACACGGAGAATTTCACATGTATACAATTTCAAAATAGACATGTATACAAGGATGTAAATGTGTATGTGTGTAAAATTTCAGGTGAAATACCTTGAATTGTGAGCAGCACAAAAAAATCATGGACTTTAAGGATGAACAATGCGTATGCTAAAAGCCCTAGTTATTTTTCTTTTTGTGTATCTCTCATTTTAACTTATTTCAACCTGAAAATTTGCACAAGTGTACATTATGTACCCAGGCATATGTGTTTTTCTTTAGAATTTTGTAAGTCTGAGAAGTTTGAATTTTAAAGTTTTTAAATTACAGCCTCCATGAAGCTCGGTCTTCATTTAACATTTTCTATTTACAACGGGACTCAAAGCTGACTAGCTGAGGATATATTATCTACTTTTAAATTGCACAAAACTTGTCTTGGCTGCAAAACAAATAGTAGTAACTTGCACGTTTGACCAGGCACAGTGAACCAAATTTCACCGTATATCGCATTTCACCAGAGTCGTTATATTCCTTAGCGTAAGCTATTAGTATAAGTTTTTATAACCAAATGTGCCAACCAAACATAGGCTGCTACAACAAAATGAAATGGACGGCGGAAAGAAGTAAAGGCCATCACTCCCTCTGACCCAGCACTGACGGACCAAAACCAACTCTCAGATTCCCCACTCGTCTTCCTCTCATTTTCTGTTGCTTGGCCTCCAAGCATCCTTTTTTTTAATGTGACGTGGTTCAAGCGCCCCCTATGCTTTAGCAGCGGACTAATTAAACATCTCACATCCTAATGATTTTTTGATCAAAGCAATGGTAATTAACATGTACCGACATATCCTACATGGGTACTACGTGTTGATTGCTCCAAGGATTGGCGTTTGCTAGCTTTCGGCACGTCGGCTTTTGTTCGCCTTGAGGAGTACACGTAATCAATAACTAATAATTCGCGGGACAGCTGAAATTCTAGAGAGCACTCCTGCACGAGACGAGCGGTATCGATCAGATCTGCTGATGGAGTATCTAAACGACGTGCGAGTGCAATGCAAGTCGCACGCGATCGACCCGATGTGATGATACGTGTTTGATGGATTGGTATCGTCGCGACCTCAGTCACCAGCTGGTTTAGCAGGCGTGGAGGTGTGGCTGATCTGCATCGTCACCCAATTTTGACCAAGACCATCGACGTGGTGGTGTTTGATTGATTCTTCGGTGACTAGTCTAATTTTAGGAAATACGTAATACTGTAGCACACACAGCCACGTCGAAGTTGAAGAAGCTACCAATATATGCACACCTTGCACGAAAATGAGATGGTAAGACTGAAATAAATCGTAAAATTGGATCTCTAACAGTCGGCCAGATTACGCAAACTCTTCAGAGCCCAAGTGGGTAGTGCCAAAAGTAAACCAGAACAGTACTTCCTGGCGAGGAACATTTAGAGCAACAAAACAATAAAGTCATCACCTCTAGCATACGGAAACTCTTGGATTTTTGATCCAGCTCAAATAGTGGAAATTTGCAGGACACGCACGTGCCGGAGCACGCTCCTGTCAAGCTCTACCGGGCCGTTCGATTGCCTCGCGATTCACGAAGTAGCGTGATCACGCGCGAAGGCACAATAAATCTTGAGTTTCAATCGTTGAAACTTACGATTTTTCAACTGAAACTTGCGATTTTCTCGCTTATTCTTACCAAGTTTCATAGATAAAATTTTAAGACTTTTTTTTGTCGGTCGTAGGCACAAAAAACATGATTTTATTGCTCGCTCATACTACGTTTCAAGAGTTGACACTTAACATTTATTTTCAAAATTTGTCAAAATGTATTTAAAATGAATCTTGTTTGAAAGCCCTCATCACGGGAAACATGAATACGGAAAATAACTTAATCTGGATTTTTTATCCAAAAGATATAACAGTTTAAAAATAGGAAGCCAAAAATAAAAGCACATGCGAGGGACTCGGTGCCTTAAAACATATGTGCCACAAATCCTTGTTCCTCAAATAAGACACAATATCCGTTCAAACCTAGCATGGACGAGTCCCCCTTATGAGGCAGAAGCCCAAAAAAGTCTTCGCACATAGGCCGAGCATGGCGACAAAGAGGATCCATCGTTGTTTCCAAAAACTAGGACCCAATGCAAACCATTGTTATCTTTCCACTCATGTCGTGGATGTGGATAAGGCGGAGGTTCACCGCCACCTCCTACTTGGACTGGAACAACTCTAAGATGGCCTGGTTTTATGGCCACAAGAATGAGATCGGCGACGAGGTTCGCAAAGGTGGTAGCGCCCGCATGCTCGACCTTCAAATGCGTTTCCGCGGCTTGGGTGAGGTGGAACTCTACCTCCACCTCCTCCATGCCCGCCTCCTCCTACACGACGGCCTTGTCCTCTGCCGCCGCCACCACCTCCTCCTCCTCCACAATGCGAGCGGCGCGACATGCATCGATGATGCGCATCTCGGCTACTATCTCTGCCTAGCGCTCCTACTTCAACAATTTGTAATACATCACCTTTTGATGGACTAGGGTGGCCGGCGAGGTCAGATCGGAAGGGGATGAGGACAAGGAAGCGGTGGCGGCACAGACAATAGGAAATGGGAGGAGGGCTTGCCCTCGTTGTCTAGCTTAAATAACCGAGTTCTTGGCCCCTCGGGCGGCACGCCAGAGCGGCGACATGAATGTGGTCTTCGCACCGATAACCTTCCCGGCGGACCAATGGGTTGTTGCTGGGTCTCGCCCGTCAGTCCGACATGGTGAATGCGTACGAGCACATACAAGCGTCTCGATACCCGTGCCACATATGAGCTGGGTTTGAGAGGTGCCAGACAGCGCGAGCATATTGACTGACTTTAAAGGAGTCGGTTGGGTGACGTTTTTGGTCCTGGGCGGTATCCGATTTGTCTACCCCGATGTTTAGATCTTTGCTAAAAACCACAAACTGAGCCTAACTCAGATAGTTAGGTTTTGGTTTTTTGTGGTGGAATCAGCTCATCAGTATTCAAGTACTAGACTCACTACTGCTCGCATTTTTTTAGATTTATTTGAGGCTTTCCGGTGATGTTTGTTCAGTGGAAGGAGATGCTCCCATAGACTCGAGATGCTAGCTCAGTCTCTCAGAGATGCTCATATGGTACGGTGTATGCATATGTATGAGTGCGTCTGCAGTTGTTTTAAGAAAAAAAGATCTTTGCTAAAGGGCGCTCATAACCGGCGAATGTTTTTTTTTTGCATTCAAACTTGAGAGCTTTATTCAACAAACGAACTCCTAGCATCATCAGCCAAAAGGCTAGTGAGCAGGAAAGGTGGTCTATCATCAGTCCAACTCTCGGTGACCGTCAATGTGCTAGCTCACTTTGCACAAAGATGGGCCGGTACATTGGCTGACCTCGTTACATGTTGGATACAAAAATAAGTAAAAGAGGAAGCTAGCTCTCCAATTTCTACTAGTACCGGTGCCACAACAGACCGACCGACTATTGTGACGAGAATTCTAGAGGTTCACCACCTCCACGAAGTTTGGCAAAGATGACTCCATCTCTCAGTGCTAGTGTCTCACCAATGAAAGGATCCGTGACCCGATGGTGGGGTTTTGACCATGCACCCAGCAAACTGGTATTGGAGCGAGCAACTCCTCCCGCACCACATTTGTCCGTGTCCATACACATAGCCGCATCAGTGTTAACCTTTATGACGCCTGGATCAGGGGGTCTCCACCCATGGCCTGGCAGCACTGATGCACACGACCGCGGTATCTCTAAGACAGCCAAGTCTTCCTTGATGCGCCGAATCGTTGTAACCGGATCGAGCCTGTCACCATCATGTGTAATTCTGTTCCTGGAATGCCATATTGCCCACATAACGGAGATCAGCTGCGACCTCTGTACATCTGTGTACTTGTCATCACATAATATGTCTCGCGACCAAGTTTCTGGGTGTAGACATGGCCGGACTACACCCAGCCATGAATAAGCCTCCGCCCAGAGCATCTTTGCGTGCGAGCAATGCACTAGAGCGTGCATTAAATCCTCGTCCATAGCCAAACAAACTTTGCATCTGCCAAGTTGTTGTATATGCCTACGTCGTAAGGTGCATTCATCCGGAAGAAGCTGTCGAACAACTCTCCACCAGAATACCCGAACTTTAGGCAGCACATTGAGCTTCCAAAGACGCTTTCACATCTGTCCATCAGTCTGTGAAGTGCTAAGAACTGTCCCTTCCTCTAGAGCTAGACGCTCGTTGCGAGTCACGAGAGCACGGTACGAAGATTTGACAGAGTAGTTGCCATTCTTTTCATGAGCCCAAGCAATAAAATCCTCTCCACCCCCATGTCGTAGTGGTATATTGAGAAACCGGCGAATGTTTGCCAGAGAGGGTGGCACGGGCGGATTTTTTTTTTAAACATCAGTACAGACACAAGTGCTTATATACACGGACTGGTTTTTTCAGAGCGACATGACAGCTTCTTTGTAAAACTACCGTTGTTTGATTTTATTTTTGACAACTAAAACTGCCGTCAAATGACGTTCGCTTGCGTCCCCTTCCCCAGCTGTTTTTCTCTTCCTTTTTTTTGCTAAAAGCCTTCTCTCACACTGCTTGTAACCGGGCCCCGCACCAGATCTGCGGCCCGCCGCGGGGAAGGCAGGCAGGCAGACAGCAAAAACAACGCCGCGAAGACGATACGCTACGCGCAATAGTGAAGCAGACGGTTGTTGCGCGCACGACTTCCTTCCTTCCTTCCTCGAGAAGGGGGAGGGGGAGCCCGCCCGCCTGCCTGCGTCGCCGCCACCGCCTCCTCCTTCTCCTTCCTCGCCCACTGCCGCCTCCGCTCAGGCGACTCGCCGCGGGGAAGGGAGGCCGACCGGGAGGAGGCTCCGATCCGGCCTCTGTCTCCCCAAGGTATTCATGATCTTCGCGCCAGTATCTCCTGCCTGCTTCGTTGGGTGTGGGTTTGATTCGCGTGCTTCCCCTTCCGCGACCGCTTATCTGGATTCGGCCATGTGTGTGAGTTGAGGTTCGTCGGGGGCTGGTCAGGTCGAGCCAAACGTGTCGCGGGCAAGAGGGGATTTCGCGTTGGAGAAAATATGAACGCGCAATATTTGCATTGACCGGTCTGTCGATCTGTTTCTTCCCGTTTCAGCTCACCCCCTTCCCCCCACGATTACAATGGGAACCTGCAAAACCTATGCTTTCTTCTAGAAAATTTTTTAGATCATCTTCTAGAAAAAATATATATTCTGTTCATTTGCTGATTACACTTAATTCTTCCTAAATTCCCAATTAAGTCGCCCTTGTTCCCAAATTTCGCGGTCGCGAGGAACTGTTTTGCTCCAATGGTCTGATTATTAACTTGCTAATCTTATTACTGTCAAATGCAAGATTACAAGATTCCGTCGAAAAGGTGTCAGACTGTCAGCCACGTTTGAGCTGACCAGCGTAGGTTTCTCTTCTCTCCGTAGGGGTTTTGGTTGGCAGCTTGTGCTTTTTTGTCCTCGCAGTTCCTAGCTGGAAAACAGTGGGGGTGGAACTGTTGGATCTATGCCAGCTTGGCTAGAAAAAAGCTGGTCCTGTTGTTGTTAATGATCAGTAATTGGGTGCGAAACGTTTGATGGGAAGTGGGATCCTGGGGATTTTTATTTCCTTGGAAACATAGGAAGGGGTCTTGGAGGGCAGCTTAAGAATAAGTACAGTAAGATACATATAATCATTGCGTATGGACTTTTTGGTTGTCACTTCTGCTCTTGTATTTGTATAGTATTACTACTGTCATTAATATATTTGGATTCATTCAGTATCAGGCAAGACAGGGGTAGTTGGTTTTTGGAGTTGGATCAACTCTTTTGTTCTACTATTAGACATGGACAGTTGAACTTGTAATTCTTGATTGCCCTTCTGTTATATCAAAGAAATAGGTGTTCTGTCATACTCTGTTCCATTTCCATCATTTCAGTCGTAAGAGCTTGCCAATATCTTTATGATCGTCCTTTTCTTTTCATTTTTATAAAGAAAAAATTCAGTAGTGCAGCTGGTACAATAACAGTTGGTGAGGAAATAAATGATAGTGCAAGCTAGTTGCGAGGATGGGCACTTTATTGTTCTTTATACTCAATTAATATGTGAACAGTGGATATTGACATTATTGATGCCAAAATGACCTTGTCCCCTTGCACTTTCAGGCCTATTATTTTCCTCGGGAATTGGATTTGGATACACTCTTCAACAATTATTGTCAGAGGTGTGAACATCGAACTTCTCGATATCTTCTTTTGGGAGGTAATGCTACCCTGCTACTCATGTGACGGCGTTTTATCTAGTTTGTGCTTAAGACTTTTTTTTCTTTAATCTTTCAGTTTGGCTTCAAACACTTCAACCTTGTAGGAAGAATTTCCATTTGCCTTGTTATGGTACTGTTTGCCCCCAACAACAGCAGCAGCATATCAATTGTCATGCTATAAATTCTTTTGAAAGTTAATAACTAGGATGAGGTGGAACATGTTTTTTGCATACAAAAAAGTTCGATGCCAGTAAGCGGTTAGGATCAACTCGCACACATGCTATTCAGATGACCATAACTGTAATTTAAGATGATGCATACTTCCTTACTCTAGAGCGTGCAGTGTTCACAGATAAGATTAGGTATCTCAAATTTGTGTGGTTATTTAAGTGATTGGATTTGGTACAGTTCTGTGATGCTAACTTTTTTTTAGAATTACCTTTTTTTCTATTTTTTTGTTGACTCTTTGGATGTGGTTATGCAAGTTCTGATTAATAACACATGCTCTTTATTACAGCAGTCTAGATATTCTCCAATTCAAAAGGAATAACACTCAGCTGAGACAAGCACTATCTCAGCTACCGGGAGGCCTCGATGTCCAAAGTTTTGGAAAGTAGAAATTCATTTGGTACCACCACTCCTACGAGCTCAGCTTCAGCTTCAGATTCTTCAAAAAAGAACGAGAAGACGGTATCACGCTACCTAAGACCTTCTACAGGCTCATGCCATGATTTATGCAAGCATGGACACAGGAATCCTTCTGAAGAAAAGCTTCTGCTTTTAGGAGGGAGAAGAAAGAAACTTCCAACTCATCCAAATAATTTGACACTGCATGGATCAGTTATCTTAGATACACCCAAGGATGTCAGGAACAGAAGAAATGTTTCACTAGTCAAGTCGAGTATATCACTGGGTGAAGCTGATCGTGTTGTTCACAAGATAAAATCAGCAAATTTGAGAGGCACTGAATCATCGGAACACTTGGTCCCACGTATTGCTTTATCAGCTGATCATAAAAATGTGAACTCTGATGGCAGAAAGAAACATCCAATGGTTGCACAGAGGACTTTGGCTAATCCGAGGTATTCCAGCGGAGTACCCAATCTTGATAAAAAAGCAGCAATGCCAGTTAAGGGTTCGAAATTGCCAGAGAAGATACTGCAGGAAAAAGCTAGAACTGTGGAGAAGGACACGACTGTCAAGCAACCGTTAGTTAAGAAACCAGCTTCACTTCCTACTAAACTCAACTCGATTAAGAAAGTTCCTGTGTCATCTCAGGCTTCTAATAATCTTGTATCTTCAAAAGATAAAAGTACTCTGAAAGGAAAGCTTCCTTCTTCACCAGCAATTATTACTGGCAAGCACACAAGCAATACTGGTAAGACTGGAAGAAGTTCGATGAGGTCCAGCAATGCAAGTATCAACGGCAAGGAACGCTCAGATGTGCCCAGAACACCATTCTCCATTGAAGACGAGTTTATTGCCTCTGTTGAATTACAAGAAGATGATGTGCAAAATTCATGTGTTACAAGCTATAATGTGGAGTCAACAGTAGTGGAGCTGTTTCCAGATGCCACAGAATATGGAGACATTTCTCAAACAGCACCAGAAGAAGAAAGCAGAATAAGTTCAGATGATGACTTGGACATGTCCTCATCATCGTCTGTCCAATCTGACTTGACTCCTGTTGAAACAGACGAAGAGGATGTGCAAGGTTCATCTATTACAGGCCATCTGGTGGAGTCAGCGTTAGCAGAACTATCTTCACATGCCACAGAATATGTAGAAGAATCTCGACCAGCACGAAAAGAAACAAGTAGATTCAGTTTAGAGGATGATGTAGTGGGAAGTAATGAAGTGAGCGAACCATTGGTCTCTGAACTCCCCGTTGCTGTTGAATTGCAGCGATCATTTGATAATCAGGCACTCAAGACTATGCTCAGTAAACCTTACCTAGAGCATATGCAACCGGAGAAGAATTCTGCTGATAATCGAGCTTCAACGGATGAAGACATCCGAGCAGATGCTGCAGCTCTCTGCCAGCTACCTAAACAACTGACAGCTGTGCAAAATGCAGATGTATATGATTCTGTATTAGCTGAAAGTACCTCAGAAGTTGAAGCTGATGGAGTGAAAGTCAATGCTAGTGTGGAGTCTGTAATCACTGAAAGTAGGGAGGACATGGGAGCTCATGAAGACCTTCAAGGGCCTCCGGAGTCTTGCCTTGATTGCACTACAGGAAATGTAGCTGAAAATGTCGAGGCTGCTGAAATTGACGATGTTGAGAATATTAATAGTACATCTCATTGCCAATCAATTTTAGAAGCTTCATCAGATGGTGAACTTACGGAGCAATCAAAGTCTGTGCTAACTGATTCTAATCTACAAAATGATGAGTTAGCAAGTGTCCATAACAATGGCTCCTTCCAACAGGATGAACTGAAATCAATGATTGTTGCTCAACAGTTAGTGGAAGAACTATCAGATGATGAAAATTATGAAGAATATGATTATGAGTTAATTGAATTAGATGAGTTTGATGCAGAAGATGAAGGAGAAGCAATCAACCCAAATGATGACTCTTCAAAGGCTAAAGGCCAAAGGCTGCAAAGGATCTCATCACTTCACCCAGATGATGCTAGTACCACACCTTACAAATTGAAGTTTAAAAGGGGTAAAATTGTAGAACTCACCCCAGACAGTAATGGCCCGAGAAGACTCATATTTAGAAGAAGAGCTGCCAATGAAGTTGCAAATGGTGAAGGTCAGCTAGTGAGAAGGATTTTTAAGAGGAATACCAGAAATAATGGTGTTCCTACTGAGCCTGACTTGGAATCTCCTTCAGTGAAACTGAGGCATCAAGATACACAAGACAAGAAAGATGCGCAGGGGCTATTCAACAATGTAATAGAAGAAACTGCAAGCAAGCTTGTGGAGTCTAGGAAAAGCAAGGTAAAAGCTTTGGTTGGTGCTTTTGAAACAGTGATACTTCTCCAGGACGGCAATCCCACTACACCACAGGCAGGTAACTCACCATATTTAGCTCAAGATGAAGATGAAAAGGCACGGGATGAGCCATTGTAGATTATATATGCACATATTACGGAATCGCC
This sequence comes from Triticum dicoccoides, assembly GCF_002162155.2. NCBI lineage: Eukaryota > Viridiplantae > Streptophyta > Magnoliopsida > Poales > Poaceae > Triticum > Triticum dicoccoides. The sequence goes on from NC_041386.1 coordinate 45,872,097, forward strand.
AAATTTTCTCATTAATGTTCTGGAATCTTCTTTCTTTTTCCTCCGAAACTGGATTGAGTGAAGAGTATTTTTGTATAGCTTGCGTGTTGCATCTCTTGTGGCGAGAAGTAACATTTGCCCAAAGGTTTGGATTATTACAGTGCATAGCCAAGGGGCTTCATGCAGATAGTGCTTTCAATTATATTTCAATGTAAATCGATTGAGACACCAAGAAAACAAAACCAAGTGTGCTTTTGTTGGCTTGGATTTACGAAGTTCTATAATACAAGAGTGTTGGTTTGAAACTTGTTACAAGCATGCTGCTCTTAATCTTGGGTTTGAATTTGCTATCCTGGTGGGTGTATTTGTATGTTATTGGCCTTGGATGCAGGGGAGCTCCTAAACGTGTGCTGTTGCAATGCTTATTTTCTTACAGTCCCTGCTTCATCTTGAAGATGCATGCACAGATAATTCCATGGTACTTTTCATCATCCACACCCTTCAAACTTTCTTATGTTGATCCTGATACAATGCAATTGCATGTTGGATGCAACTCTACACTCTTATCACTCATCAAAACAAATACATTTTATAATACGATACAGTACATGGCTGTTGTGAGACTTATATCACATTCAAGTCATGCCGTCCATTTCGTTTCAAATTTTGTAGAATGGCAATGTCTCAAAAGCAGCATCCACGGGGAGACTTTCCTGTTGATCGTATCTTCTTGGCCTTCTCTCTGATCTTTTTCTCATCCTCGTATTTCCTTTCCCCTGCCATTGACCTTGCTCCTCCAGCGATTTTGTTGATCCTTGTCATTTCCTGATTGTACTCTGCCAATTGTTTCGCTCTCTTTCTGTCCAACGCAACCTGCAATTTAGCAAATTCTCAGTTCCTTCAGCCCCATCATTTTAGTAACTAATTGCATCATGAATCATGATAATGATTTGGTTTTGCACAAAAGGATTATTATACCCCCGCAAATAAAATAATTAATAATAACAATGAAAAACACAGTGCCCTATTCTTCTAAAAAAAGAGAAACATGCTGCTCTGCTCTATCAAATTATGCTTTCGAATCAACAAAAACCTCTTTCTGTTCTTTTTGGCGCTTGGCCTTCACCTTCTTCTCAGTCTCCCACTCGGCTATGGTTTCCATCATCTTTTCGTACCTAAATTCGGCGGTTATGTTAGGTGTAGCTGCATCAAATAATTAGCAAAAACTAAAATATTTATACTCACTCCTCCCTGACTCTAGCAAGCCTTTCCTTCTCCCATGCATCAGCCTTGCTCTGTGTGCCGGCAATAGCAGTTACTCCTGCTGCGCCATCGTCGTTCCGCCTAGACTGATATGATGTTGCTGGCCTGACAGCGGTTGGTACCCTCTGAACTGCCTGCTCCTGCTCAAACCTCTTGCTTCCTTTCTTCTCTGGTGATTTTCTGGAGGATCCTGGAGCCTTTTTTGCTCCCACAGAAGAATCATGCATCTTTGGTGGAAGTGGCAATGGCACCTTCTGGTCTGAACCCGTGCCTCCGGGCTTCCTCTGTTCTGGTTTCAGTGGCCTCCTTACCGATACGTTGGCTGAAACGATAACACGATGCGACATTGTTATAAGATGTTTTGGTACAGTAGAGGTGACAAGGGATTGTGTTAAGTGGGAAATAGATAAGAATACCTGGTCCCTCGTCAGCATCTTCTGCACGCTCTTTGGCACTGAACCATCTTGAGATCTTGCTGCCTCCTGTAGGCTTTCTCATGCTTTCACCTCTCTTGGATGGCAGCTGAACAGGGCTGGCCTTCTGTTTCTCTTCTTCTGCTGCGATTGCGTATGCCGCTGCGGCAATTGTGGCTGCGAATATAGCGTTGTATTCGTCTCCGCTATCCATTTGCGCTGGAAGGTGGGATGCCAGTCAGATTCTTTGTACCTTTTTTTTTGTTTGTTTGGTTCATCATGATGGATTTGTTTCTTCTAACAAAAATTCAGTTCAGCACGAATTCAATTAGGAAAAACCTATAGCTGGTTTCTGACATGAATATGTTTGAAGAGTAGTTTCCTTGCTCATAGCATCTGAATATCTGACGGTTCCATAATTTATGTTTTACAGTGTGGATTAACTGATTTGATCATAGTGCTATAGGATAGGAATATAAGTGGAGTGTACTTCTTACTGAACAAAAATAACATAACAATCTATTATTATTCTTTTGCAAATTGTATGTTTATTAAGCTGAAAGAACAAATCTGGTCACATACCTCTTCCAGGAGCCGAGTTTTCTTGTGGCAGTATTGTAGAAGCTTCCCCACCTTTGTCTCTCTTTTCTACTCCAGAAAACTGAACCCTACAAAAGGATGATTCTAAGAACAAGCAAACTAGTAGAATAAAAGGGAAGGATCAACTAATATGTTGGCCTAGAAAACTTTGAAGCCCTTGAAAAGACGAAGAACATAGAATATTTTTTTGAGAGCAGAAAGACATAAAAGTTATTGTTCCGAGAGGAAATCAAACTTAAGCATGGAGAAGATCAGAAGAAGCTCACAGTTAATCAACCAAGCTTTTAGCAGGCCCGGCTCTAGATGCCGCAGTTCTTTACCTCAGCGCCTTCAAGTCGCCGTCCATGGCGCGCAATGTATTTGTAGAGAAGCAGCAGCTCCAAGGGGCACCAAGCCTTGCATTAACTATGGCTTACTTGTACCTGGAGGTGGTGAAGGGAGGAAGACGAGAGGGGGGAGGAGATGGTTGGAAGAGGGCAAGGGAACTGTTGTCTTGGAGGCAGGCAAAGAGCATATGTATTGGAGCCTTCGAGATGGGATTGCTTTACCTTCATGGAAGCCTTCAAGAATCCATCCCCTTTTGGGTTTGCGCTGCCCTCCAAGAAGAATCCCACCTTCTGCCTTCGGCTCAAGTCAAATATGACAGCTAGCCTGGGAATAACAGCTTTCCTTAATGCAAATTAGCATCTTCTCGTGCATTACCCCTGCCTAATTATGCATGATTCTCGTGCTCTGTACATAGCTAATGGGACACTTTCTTTGGATAATGGATTCTAATTTGCTGGCCAGTTACACGTGTCAGTTCGACGTTGAGCCTGTTCCTTTCAAGTTTCTGTTTTTTTAATTGTTTTATCGTCAGTGCTGGATCTGTTCCATGGATGCTAGATTTGCCACTCTGCTCTTTCTTTAGTGCGGTAGGATCCTTTCTTTAGTACCTTCTGTCCGAAGAAGGGGCTCCGATTTCCAACTTCCAAGATTTTGTTCTTGAAAAAGAGCTACCAGGTTACAAAATGCAGAGCAAACTCTCGTCACCTTTGCACCAGACGATGCACGCACACGACCAGTAGACCAAAAGAAAAGCGACAAGTCACGACAGTTGATGTACCCTTGTAAGTTCTTCATATTTTTACTTTTTAAGTAGGAGATGAAATTAGATTAAGATACACTGCCAATTGTCATCAACAATCTCTAAACTTTGTATAACCGTAGTAAAATATCACACGACAATTCATAGTATAGTCGGAAAACGAGCTCTTTGCAACTCGTCCCAGCAGATTACCTATCTAAACTTATCCGACAAGCAAGTTCGAAGTCTTTGGATTAGGGATGCAGGAGCGGAGCAGCTCTGCTCTGTGCGCTGAGGCCAATGATACCACCTCTCTAGGATCCAAAGGAGTGTCTAGAGG
>NC_041386.1:45876249-45914630 GCF_002162155.2 Triticum dicoccoides
TTCGAATGCGCGACACTTCATACTATAGTCGGGAAGCGAGCTCTTTGCAACTCGTCCGAGCAGATTACCTATCTAAACTTACCGGAGAAGCAAGTTCAAAGTCCTTGGATTAGGGATGCAGGAGCGGAGCAGCTCTGTACGCTGAGGCCAAATCCAAAGATATTGATGCCATGCATGCTACCACCCCTCACCTAGGGTGGAAGTGGAAAGGTGACAACCCCAATGCCCATGAGGAGAAAGAATAGAGAATTTAGCAACTTTTAATTTTGTGGTGGGTCCCATCTAATTTTGACGTTTTTGACTACGTAAAAAATTTAGCAATATATTCTTTTTGCATAAAATTTCCTATCTATTCATCTTCAATCATGACAGTACAAAGAACACTAGAGGTAATAAAAATTTCAACCAGGTCCGTGGACCACTAGCGACGACTACAATCACTGGAGCGAGCAGAAGAGCGCCGCCATCATGGCCCCTTCCTCGCTGGAGCCGGGCAAAACTCGTTATAGTAGACAGTAAGTTTTAGCAATATCACACTAGCCTACATATTCTCGTCCAAGATTTCAAGGGTAGTTCAAAATCAGCAGGAGTGACTTGGCGTGACGCTAGGCTTCAGGCACTATATAACTTCTTCAAACCACCTTAAGCCAAAGTAAAGGGTCGACGCCCTAGAGCTGTAATCATCGCCGTTGAACCCTTGAATAAATCTGAAGCATTTGACACCAAATCTCGCCATCACACACGTGTGACGAGAAACCCTAACCTCATCACCTCAAGGAGACAATAGGTGTTATGCTATGATCCAAATTCAAGTGTAAAGATAAAGGCTAACTACTGACCAGCAGCGAGGCCCGTCGCCAGTAGGCTTGGGTCTACATATCAGTATTGACTTAGGTCACCTATGTTAAATATATCCTTTGTAAACCGCCGCAGGGGATGAGTTGATCAGTTGTAAATTCACCGACGTTTGTAACCTCCCCCGATATAGTGAAGTTTTGCTGGTTGGCGCCCGTGGTTTTTTCCTCTTCGTGTTGGAGGAGTTTTCCACGTTAAATCTTGTGTCTCCTGCTTGTTTTCATTCTTCGTTGTGTTGTTTTTCCCATTGTATCCCTAACAATAGGAATCTGCATCGGAGCTTAGTGGACTACATTCACGAGACGAACTTGAGGAGGACCGGAGTTTGGAAGACAAACTCAAAGAAGAAGCGCTAAAAAACCCTAACCCAAACTACTAGAGAAGCGGAGGCATCGAGATTCCCCTCCCAGCGATGGGACATCAAAGCGTCAAGCAAAGTGGAGGCGAATCCACAGACTTTTCGATGAAGCTTGGAAGGGAGAGTTTCTCTAGCCGTCGAGGGAAAGGTTTGGATACTATATACTATCCAAGGACTTTGAAGTTGTTTGTTGGAGAAGTTCAGATAGGTGGCGTGCTTCAGTGCTTGGACAAGTTGTATAGTTTTTCTTTCATCAAGTATGGTACAAATTGCTATGCATTCAAAGTTTACTAGACGAGGGACATTTATTGGATGATATTTTGTCATGGCTGTACAAGTTTCAAAGTTTGGAATCTTACAATATATATGGAGATATTGAGAGGCTCTTAAACCTATAGGAATAAGCGAAGATGCACAAAGGTTTCAGAGTGATGGGATGTCACCATTGAAGACAAAGCCGGTGTTTTCATAACCACAACTACCAGATAAGGCGGGACGTCGCCGCGATGCAAAGAGGAGCTTTATATTTTCTCAACCCACGCTTGGCTTTGACATACCTTTCGATAGCTCCCACTCGACCTTATCCCATCAATAGTCTTCCTCGGTCGTGGTGAACAACATGGCAACCTCTCGTCATCCTTTTCCTACCTAAGTTGTAGCCATCGTTGGTCCTATCTCCGTCCATGGTCATCCCACTTTCGGTGGCCGACAAGTCATCACTTCAATGAGTCTAACCACTCTGAAGATGACATCTACCTTGACCGGCGACTCCGGCTCGCAAACAAATAACATCAGTAATTGCCTCCCTCAGCTTCCGTGCCATTGCCGCTACCACATTGTCCACCTCGTTTCCCTATCCATTCGGGGCAAGCTTCGGTTCGAATTTAATATAATTACAATTGCATGTACTATGGCAGATTCCAAATATCTCAATGTATTTGTTCTAGAGAAATAGTAGATATAAGGGTTAATTTGATAAATGCCACTCCAATTATGACGATTCTGAGAAATGCCACCGCAATTTCCAAACTTTGAAAAATGCCATTTCATGCCACTTCCAGTGGCATTTTTCGAAGTCTGCAGTGGTGTTCTTCAAAGATTGCAAAATTTGTAGTGGCATTTTTCAAAGTTTGGAAATTGCAATGGCATCTTTATGAATCGCCATAATTGGAGTGGCATTTATCTAATTAACCCTAGATATAAAGCCTTCTTACGCTGCGTTTGGATGTCTGTATTGGAAGCCTTCGTATTGAATTGGTTTCAATACCAATTCAACAAGGAAATTGTAATGGACATGAATACAAATTCGCTTGTTTGGATGCTCATTGAATTGGCTCATGGAATCTTGGTGAGGTTTCAATACCAAATCCTGTTTGGATGGCAAACTATGGAATTACATAGTGCTTTGTTCTTTTTGCATCAAATCAATGTTTGTACAATGTGTGACTATTGAATGAATCGTCCATCTGTACGCGAGCATTTTATCGTCTCTCCACCTGAACTAACCATGACCTCTCGAGTGAGCAATTACAGGAAGTAACTTGTACAGAACTATGTAGAACAGAGTACAAAACAAAAGTTGCAGATTTCACCAAAGAAGAACACTTGTACAAAACAGATTTCAAAAAGGAGTGGGGAAATATGATAAACTCGGGTGCTGACAAACTACTTGAACTGTCTGGGAAAGAAAGAGGGAGAAGTGGAGTGGAAGGGGAAGAAGGAGAGGGCATAGGAAGGGATCTGGCGGCAGAGGAGATGGCAACGAGCATAGGAGATGGGAACTGAAGGCTGAGGAGGAGAGGGCCTGGTGGCATGGGAGGGACGCCGGAGCAGGGGTAGAGGAGGAGGAGCGGCGGCAGAAGACTAGGACTAGATCGTGGCGTCCATGGAGGAGCTGGGGCGACAGAGGAGATGGGACAACCAAAGGGATGAAGAGAACGAGCTGCGGCAACGGGGATGCATGTGCCGGAGTAGTAGTAGTAGTAGGAGGAGGAGGAGGGCCGACGAGGAGAGGTCCCAAGGCACCGTCGCCGGCTGGCTTGGCGCCTCCTCTTTTCCAGGTCAAGCGGCGGAGTGGGGGAAAAGAAGGAGCGAAGCGTTACCTTTTGCGGAAGGGGAGATTTTCAGCCAAATCAAAGCCGAAGGGCTCGGAAACTCCGTGCGTGTAAACGATTTCGTCCCTGTATTTATGTGATTTCCGACGACTGTTTCAGTGCGCATGCCATGCAACCGAATTGGAATTTAGGGGATACCAAATCCAATTCAGAACCTCGTTTGAAATGGAACCAAACGCAGTGTTAGAGAACTTCAAATTCTACTCCTATGTTTGAAATGGAATCAAAAGAAACCCGAGGTAAAAGGAAGATATATGTTCGGGGGGGCCCACTGTAAAGCGAGATAGAGAAACGGAAAAGGGGATAAGGCACACTCCCCCTTCTCCGCCTCCTCACCGGAGGCGCCTCGCGCGCGAGCTTCTCTGTTGGGACGGCGAGGCCTCGGCTTCGATTGATTCCCCTCCATTCCCGCAGCTTCATCTCCACCCATCACCCCAGCTACGCGCATCGACGTCAACCTTTTCTCTGAGCCCTAGCGCGGATTCATTCTCGGCGCGGCGGCGCTGCGAGCCCTTCCGGCCGGAGGTTCGCCAGCGCGGTGGGCGCGGCTGCCGGGTCTGCCCAAGGTGCTCCGTCCACTGCTCGACTCTGGTGATTGGAAGCCCTGTATCCCATTTGCATTTGGCGCGGGTATGGCTGCGGTTTGGAGCGGCTGCAGCACAAGCTGCGGTTCCTTCAGCCAGGAGCTGCCTCGCCGTAGCGTGAAGGGCGGCCAGGGCACGAGAGTCCGTCCAGCGACCGGCGGCCGGAGCAGAGGTGACGCCCGTCCGGTAAGCGGCGGCACGGTGACGGCGAGAGGGGCGTGTGTTTGCAGAGCGGCCCCGTGCGTCCTCGAATCTGATGTCACCGGCAAGGAAGAGGCCGGCCTGGGGATCCGGGGCGTGGAGGACGAGCGACCTGGTGCTGCTGGTTTCGATTACCACCAGAGGCACGGGCTCCGGCGGCGTCCGGCGAGGCCGGCTGCCGTGGAGAAGGACCCTGTGGGCGCGAGAAGCGTGCCATCAGCGTCAGCTTCAGAGCCGGCGGATAAATTCGAGCATGAGGGATCAAGGCTGCACTTCCTAGAAGAGAGGAACGAGGAACTGCTGTCCAGAAGGCTGATGAAGCTGAGCCAATCCAACAAGGTCAGGAGTGCCATAGAGCTGTTTGATTCAATGCTTGCGTCAGGCCTTCAGCCCAACGCGCACGCCTGTAACTCCCTTTTGGCCAGTTTTGTCCGCAGAGGTTCCTCCGTGGACGCGATGAAGATGTATGAGTTCATGAAGGGGAAAGGGTTGGCAACTGGCCATACATACACCTTGATACTCAAGGCTGTTGCCAGGACCGAGGGCTATATCTCTGCCTTGCAAATGTTCAGTGAGATTGAAGAGTGCAATGAATCGAGGGAAACCCTTGATGTGATTGTTTACAACACTATGATATCTGCATGCGGAAGAGCGAAAGACTGGAGGCAAGTGGAGAAACTGTGGGGAAGGCTAGCGGAGAACTCTTTGAGTGGAACCTTGATGACTTACGATCTGTTGGTTAGCACATTTGTGCAATGTGGACAGTCTGAGTTAGCAATTGCTGCTTATGAGGAAATGCTCCGCGGGGGGCTTGATCCAAGTGAAGACATAATGAAGGCCATCATTGCCTCGTGCACCAAAGAAGGGAGGTGGGAGTTTGCGCTGGCCACATTTAGGAGAATGTTGAGTGCTGGCATGAAGCCCAATATCATTGTGTTTAATTCGGTTATCAACTCACTTGGGAAGGCTGGTGAAGACGAGCTCGCCTTTAGGATGTACCATCTTCTAACATCTTCAGGACTTGAGCCTGATCAATATACATGGAGCGCATTGCTGTCAGCACTGTATAGGTCTGGTCGATGCTGGGACGCCCTAGAGCTTTTCCAAGGAATTAAATCCAAGAATCCGTCTGTCTTAAACAGTCATCTCTACAACATAGCTTTGATGTCTTGTGAAAGACTTGGTCAGTGGGAGCATGCTTTGCAATTGCTGTGGATGATGGAAAAAAGCGGACTGCAAATTTCAGCGGTCTCTTACAATCACGTGATACGTGCTTGTGAGGTTGCTTGTGAGCCAAAAGTCGCTCTGAAAGTGTACCGGCGTATGACTCATGAGAGGTGCTCACCGGACACATTCACGCATTTATCTGTTATAAGAGCTTGCATTTGGGGATCTCTTTGGGACGAAGTAGAGGATATACTGGAGGTACTATTTTGTTCTTTGTTGTTTTATTTCTGTTGAGCTAGCTGGTAATGATTTTGAATTTTCCATAGCATTACTATGGACTACTCTAGTGTTCTAGTATCTAAACATTTGGTGCTTCGATTCTCAATTCTTCAAAGCTACATTACCATTATGGAAAAGTTGCAATCTCCAGGGTCAATTGACTAAGAAAATCAACACTGTTAAGCTGAGATATAAGTCTGTTGTCTGCTGTAGTAAGGTTCTTCCATACTGAGAGTGAGCAGCAAGTTTCAGGAGTATGGGTTATATCAAATGAAAATCTTAAGTAGCTTCTTGCCTAGGCTTTGATTTTCTTAGTCTTCATTCGCAATATGAAAGGAAGTCCTCTCGCACATAACTGTGTGAGTGCTTATATTTCTGAATTTGTTGTTCCAAGTGGGCTTCTGTTCTTTGCACAAATGAAATTCACTTCGGCACACATGGCTTTATTTTCTACTTGACTTTTTGGCATTCACATTTGCTAGCCTAAAAGAACTGATAGATTGCATGGTCGTAAGCTACAATTGAATTAAACCTTTAATGAAGTTTAGACTCGACATTTTGGCTATGCATACTGGATATCAGTAGTAACTGTCATATATGTAACCATTTAAGCTAACTGTTTGAGATTTGGCGCTCATGTTTTTGATTTTGTCAAACTTGGTTCTTTAGAATCACCATTCATTTCCATACTGAAAGTTTCTGAACACTGCAGGAGGTCGCTCCAGATTCTTCGATCTACAACACGGTCATACACGGGCTTTGTTTGCGTGGCAAGATCAGATTAGCCAGGAGGGTGTACACAAAAATGCGGAGCATTGGGCTAACACCAGATGGCAAGACAAGGTCGTTCATGCTGCAACACATCGCGTCAGCAGAGTAGCCCTAGCACTAGCTTGTTGCTGTACATATCTGAACGTGCAATGCAATCACAGATGTAACCTACCTACTGTCACTACACTTAAACAAGCATTTTCTTAATGTGTTTGAGTAAAGAATGCTGGCACATTTTATGTTCACTGTAATGTGACCAATATGGTCAAACAAATGCGAGGAATATGCTGTTTGATATCAACAGCCAATGGGTCGGTAGAATTCTGTTATAGTGCTCTATGCTTCTGTCTTGACTATCCCAATGATCAGTCGAACGAAGCAGTGAACCCAATGAGTGCTCTGTAGTCGGAAAATGTACTGTCCACCTAACTGGTTTTTTTTTTTGAACAAAAAGTGGTTGCTTTTGTTCGCTTTCATATTTTGGGAAACTACGAATTTCTTTTACATGTACATCGGTGTACGAAGTGTGTGTCTGTAATTTTTGTTCTAACCTTATATAGATTACTATGATGTGCAGAAAAAAGAAGGAAAAATTAGGTTTGTGCCACTATCCATCTCCTGTTCAAATTATGGATGTACCACCAACTCCAGGGAAGAAATTGGACTAAAGCCCCTGCGCGACGATAGCCTAAGTATTTGTCAAGTCTTCACCTCGTTGTCGCCTCCCATGGCTCATTTCTTTCTATGTGCGACCTGTCACTTTGCCACATCATCAACAATGGGGAGGAGACTTGTTTGGCCCAATTCTATCCATGCGGGCCTTACCAATTGGGGGTGGTTGAAAGAAAACTCACTCACGTCCATTCCATCAAGTCCATTGAGGCGCATGGTGACATTAATTAACAAAATCCATCTAGGGGATTAGGATGCACTTTCAATCTTCCTCATTTTGGTAATCGATTACAATATAGATCAAATCTTCGCACAAAATGTAATCATGATCTTGAGAATCATGTGCTATACAAGAGCTCCCTTTAAATTTGTGCATTATTAATAATTTTCTTATGGAATGTAAATGCATGATCATTTGGGTATATTAGAAACTCTTCTATAGTGTGCAAATCCGGTGGAGTGCATAGAGAATAAAAAAAATGGGTTTTTATCATTTATGCCACTAGTTGTGTCTCACTACTCAGTTTTGCCATTAGAAATTACAACTGCTCAAAAATGCCATCGTTCCATGAGATGTTTTCTCAAAAATGCCATTAGATATCTCAAACATGTCATCGTTCCATTAGATGTTTGCTCAGAAATGCTATTAGACATCGTCATTGTCAGGTCAAACTCGTTGACCATGTTATATGACAAAAATACCCCTATATCCACATGTCAGCTCTCTCTATCCCACAATGACAAGTGTGGACCCCATTTGTTAGGAGTAAGCAAGCGAATAATTTTAGAGAAAATAAGAACGCTGTTGGGATCAAGTGGGACCCACACTTTATTGTACTGAGATAAGAGGGGGAGCTGACATGTTGATCTATAGGTATTTTGGTCATTATGACATGGCAAACGAGATTTGAGCTGACAATCATGGTGTCGAGTGGCATTTTTGAGCATCACCTAACGAAGATGGCATTTTTTAGCAGTTGAAATTCCTAGTAACAAAACTGAGTACTGAGATACAACCAGTGGCATAAATAATAAAAACCATAAAATAATATATATGCTCATTACTAACGCACAAACAATCGCAATGTACATGTCAATGACCTCAAAAGATGCAGTAAATCATAAACATGAAACGTAAATGCAAAAGTAGCATACATGTTTAGGTGACCACAGGAGACTTATATATTACATGCCAATAAGATAGGAAGCAAAGTAGTTGGTCAATGTAACACAAGAAAATACACTCCTGGCGCAAAGCTAGTCTAGACCCATACACCCCCCGGCATCAAGATACCAAAAAGCGAGAGGTCTACCATCTCCCAAGACTAATTGTGGTTGATGGGTGGCGACAAAGAAGTCTTGGCGGCGGTGTCATTATAGACCGTTAAGAAGGGAGCCCCCATTGTTGAGGATCGTAGCAATAATTTAAAATTTTCCTACGTGTCACCAAGATCAATCTAGGAGATAGTAGAAACGAGAGAGGGGGAGTGCATCTTCATACCCTTGAAGATCGCGAAACGGAAGCGTTACAAGAATGCGGATGAAGGAGTCGTACTCGCAGCGATTTAGATCGCGGTTGATTCCGATCTAAGCGCCGAACAACGGCGCCTCCGCGTTCAACACACGTACAGCCCGGGGACGTCTCCTCCTTCTTGATCCAGCAAGGGGAGAGGAGAAGTTGAGGAAGAGCTCTGGTAGCACGATGGCATGGTGGTGGAGCTTGCGGTTCTCCGGCAGGGCTTCGCCAAGCGCTACAGAGGAGGAGGAGGTGTAGGAGAGGGGGAGGGGCTGCGCCAGGGGAAGGGTGCGGCTGCCCTCTCTCTCCCTCACTATATATAGGGGGAAGGGGGGTGGAGGAGGTGCCCTAGGGTTCCCTAGGGGAGGGGCGGCGGCCACAGGGGAAAACCTAGATGGGTTTGGGCGCCCCACCCCTTGGAAACTTGCCCCCCAAGCCGGGAGGGGTGGCTGCCCTAGGGGAGGCGCCCCCACCTCTCCAGGTTACGTGAGATGGGGTGGGAGAGGCGCTCGGCCCCTTAGTGGGCTGATGTGCCCCTCCCCTTGGCCCATAAGGCCCCCAACGCTTGTCGGGGCCTCCGAAACCCCTTTCGGACACGCTGGTCGTCACCCGGTACGCTCGGGACAATTCCGGACTCCAATACTCTTTGTCCAATATATCGATCTTCACCTCCGGACCATTTCGGAACTCCTCGTCATGTCCGGGATCTCATCCGGGACTTCGAACAACCTTCGGTAACCACATACTATTTCCCATAACAACTCTAGTGTCACCGAACCTTAAGTGTGTAGACCCTACGGGTTCGGGAACCATGTAGACATAACCGAGACATCTCTCTGACCAATAACCAGTAGCGGGATCTGGATACCCATATTGGCTCCCACATGTTCCACGATGATCTCATCGGATGAACCACGATGTCGGGGATTCAATCAATCCCGTATACAATTCCCTTTGTCCATCGGTATGTTACTTGCCCGAGATTCGACCGTCGGTATCCCCATACCTCGTTCAATCTCGTTACCGGCAAGTCTCTTTACTCGTTCCGTAACGCATGATCCCGTGACCAACTCCTTAGTCACATTGAGCTCATTATGATGATGCATTAACGAGTGGGCCCAGAGATACCTCTCCGTCATACGGAGCGACAAATCCCAGTCTCGATTCGTGCCAACCCGACAGACACTTTCGGAGATACCTGTAATGGACCTTTATAGCCACCCAGTTACGTTGTGACGTTTGGTACACCCAAAGCATTCCTACGGTATCCGGGAGTTGCACAATCTCATGGTCTAAGGAAATGATACTTGACATTAGAAAAGCTTTAGCAAACGAACTTCACGATCTTGTGCTATGCTTAAGATTGGGTCTTGTCTATCACATCATTCTCCTAATGATGTGATCCCGTTATCAATGACATCCAATGTCCATGGTCAGGAAACCATAACCATCTATTGATCAACGAGCTAGTCAACTAGAGGCTTACTAGGGACATGTTGTGGTCTATGTATTCACACATGTATTATGGTTTCCGGTTAATACAATTATAGGATGAACAATAGACAATTATCATGAACAAGGAAATATAATAATAACCATTTTATTATTGCCTCTAGGGCATATTTCCAACACTCATGAGGCATTAGCTTTGACTTCGGTGGCGACTAATGAGGTGGTGAGATCTCTTCATTCACACAAACTTCAAAAAATTTGTGAGTAGGCCAGTCCATAAAATATGAAAAGAGGACTTATAGAACAAGACAATTCTAAATTTTTTGTACATATTAGAGAACCTATAATGTTAGATTGTATGATTTTTTATGATTCTACCATGTTCGGTTGATTTTTGATAAACAAAACAGTAGCAACATGCAAAACTATTATTTCAGCACAACACCACAAATATTTGCAAATTGAACATGCTAAAGGTAAATCTTGACATATTATTTTTATAATATATTGATTTATAAGGGGGAAACTTATTTTTATGAGAAGCTTCCATGATAAAATATTTACATTGTTTCCATGGGCAAAATGTTCAAGGTCAACCCCCATTTCTATGATGCCCATCTTTCCAATAACTTCTATTTTGAAAGAGTTTTTAGTTTTCCTCTTTATTTTAAATTTTTGGAAACTTTATAGAGTGAAAATGACTCTCTAAAGCTTCCGAGTTGCCTATCTGGCAGCTCTTTCTTCAAAGTCATATAGCTAGGCATAAAGTGCTTATTTAGTCATTCCACCTGGATCTCAAGATATATCAAATCCAATTATAATTAATAAAGATTTGGATCTTAGTAGAGAACACAAAGTAACATAGAGCATGTAATATTGAATTCTAACCCTCACACTATGCATTCGCATGGCATACAGTAACAAACATTAACATAGAGTGAAGTTCAATGCATGGTAGAAGCAATTGCTTGCAATTTTAGTGTATTAGAGACATAAAGTGGGTCCTTATTCCTTCCTCTCTCATAATAATGGCAAGTAGTAGCAACAAGGTCAACAATGTAATTTTCATTAGAATCACCATGAGCACAAGTAAATTTCAAACCACAAACATACTCCTTAATATAAACACATTTCACCTCTAAAAGCGTAGTTGAGAGAGCTCGAGAACAAGATAGGAATATCAAATGTGTGAGCAACTTTATCAATTGTATTCTTACCATAAACCATAATATCATATTCATCTCCATAAGTTTCTTCTATAGGTGCATCATAATATTTATCACCTCAAGCAACAAAGTCATCAAAAAGGGATTTTTCATCAAATGACTTCAAAGGATCTTGTATTTTAGTAACATAGTCATCCTCTAATAAGCATGGAGGGTGATAAAGCATAGCTTAAGTTAGAGAGTTACTATCATTATGAGGTGGTCATGGGTAACTAATACGGTCTTACTCATTTTGTTCTTCACTCTCCTCCTCATCTTTTTCATCTAATGAGCACATCTTTTCAAAATTTTCTTCTTCCTTGATCTCACTTCTTGGTTTCTAAAAAACATTAATCTCTTCATGGGAGGCAGCGACTCTCTCTTTGATCAACAATGTAAGCATTGCCACTTACTTTTTTAAATGTTCAAGACTCTCATAATTAGAAGAGTTAATAACACTAGAAACATCATCAATTTCAACTTTATCAACCATAAAAGCAATTAGAGGGTGATGCGTGCTTTGCCGCCCCGGTCCTTTGTAGTGAGTTACGTCTTCTTTTTCAAGCTATTTCAGTTAGAGGTGAGAATTTTTACATTGAAAATCAAAGAATCAAACTGAATTGAGTTGACTGATATTCTTGGTTCATTATTTATGGAGTTTAGTGTTATTTTTCCAAGACTAATTGATTGTGTTAGGGTCTATCGTCAATTTTCATCCTGCATAAACCGACTTAGCCATCAGACTATATACATTGAAATAGACCCTTTTTCTCCAACTTCCCTACTTTGTTGGCATGTGTAGGCATGGCACCAGGCGCATGTTCGATGCACACAAACACACAACCCCATTCATTCATGCCGCCGCCTCTCAGAATCACTCTCCTTGCACTGGTTTTTATCTCCAAAATAACTCCAATCTCTCAACCTATTGACCTCCCAACCTTGAGGTTAGGTCTACTGTCACGGAGCTTAGCTACAATAACTCTTCAATGTGTGCTCATGTTGGTTTGGATCTCCAACATGTGGTATTTTTGTTATTATCTCTCCCCCAACGCTAGCACGGCGTTGGTCTTCCACATTGAATCGACCATCCGAGGAGCAAAATAGGAAAACGAACATAGCGGCGACCCGGTAGCTCGGCATAGAACCAACAAGTTGGCTGACACCCCGTCACGAACACATGAAGTAGAAAACCAGTTTACCCTTCCCCGACTGTGAAATAACCCACATGCGGGGGAGGTTCTATTGAGCGCGCAATGCATCGAAAGACGACCAAACTCGCACGCCCAGGACGCTCACTTTAGTTGGCTGGCCAGCCACCCTATTGGTCCTTAGCCATCCGGGGAAGTGATGAAAAAAAACATAGAGAAAAGGAATTTTAAAAAGCGGATGGAATATTTGAACGTGTAGAAAAAATAAAAAATCTTCACAAATTTTAAATACATTTTAAATAATAAAATTGTTTACATATTTGAACAAAAAATGTTCATGAAATTCGAAAATGTCAGCAAAATTTAAAAATCATCATGAATTTAGAAAATATTTGCAAAATTCAAAAAAATTATGAATTTCAAAATATGTTTGGTAATTTAAGTAATCTTCATGATTTATAAAATGTCTTCGAATCTCGAAAGAAGTTCCTCGAATTTCAGAATCTGATAAGCAGTCATAAGGAGAACAAATTCTTCAATTCATTCTATACCATACCATAGTATCATAATATCCCTAACATGTGATGCTAGTGTGTCATTATATTCGTGCGAACATTGGAATGCAAAGTGCTCAGCATGTTTTCAAGAGCAACAAGTTATATCATACTTTCAAACGAAACACTAGGATGGTCATCCAATTCTCTTAGCAAATCCTATAAGTGTTTTATTTTCGAGACAAGCGGTGTTTTACAAAAAAAATCATGCTCTCCCATTTATTTCATCGTACTAAGCTAGTTGGAGTTTTAGCACAAGCACAAATTGACTCAAGATAATGCAAGTAGTAACTTTCTTCAACAGTGAGGATTTAGGAGGTTCCTCAACTCTTTTATTGGTAAGTACAACTTTTTTGTGTGCTTCTACCCATATTGGAAGATAGAAAGCAAAGCAAGAAATAAAGAATACTAAAAACTACTTAGTGATAAAGCAAACAAATGCACAAGAGAATATTCAACCTAGCGCTATGCTTCCTGGGAACAACACCAGAAAAGAGCTTGATCATCCCCAAGTGTAGGGAACTATGTAGCACTTTCCAATGTGGAGGTGGAAGTATCGAGCATCGATATCTCAAGGGAGCTAAAGGTAAGAACCTTATTCTCTTAGCCTCGATCTGCCCTGATATAACCTTTCGTACACCAAGCGTTTGCTTTACCTAGACTCTAAAAAAAGATAATTTGCAAGAAAAAAGATAATTTGCAATGCAAAATAGGCAGTGTGCAAGATTATGAATTGCAGGTAAATAAGTTTTAGGTACTAAAATTTAAAGTTGCGAACAAAATAAAAGAGAGCAAGTGTGGAAGTAGTGGTGATAGGTGGTGTGGAATTGATCCTAGGCCATTGGCTATGATAAAATAATAGATAGACACACATGCGGTTTTATATGCTAAGATGCTTAAAAATTCATTGACTAACATGCACTTATGATTGAAACCATTGTAAGCATCCCCAAGTACTAAGAATTTATTAAGGTAAACCTAACCATAGCATTAAGCTCGATGAGTCCTTTTTTATCCTGTATGCTTGACTCATATACTTAGGCCCTGTTTGGTTCGGCTGTGGATTTCTAAAAGCAGCTGTGAAAAAGCAGCTGTGGAAAAACAACTGTGGAAAATCTGATGTGAAAAAGATGTAGGTCATTTGGCAAACCAGCTGATACAGCCTTTTCAAATTTTGGCCCGCAGCGGAATCAGATTTTAGAAAGCACGTCCTGGGTTGCTTCCGCTTTTGGTTCAGATTTTGGCAGCGGATTTCTGAAATCGGATTCTGCTGGGTTCGCCCTTTGGTTCAGATTCTGCTGCGCGGCAGCGGAATCCGTCGATAAAAGCTGAACCAAACAGGGCCTTAGATGCGATAATATCTATCACTCCAGCCACCCTATGTATATATTCATTGCAACACATTACTAACCCTCAAGTGTGATCCAACATACATGCATGCTTATACATTAGCACAATAGCATAACACTCACATGCAATTCATATCAATCATAATAGATCACTAGTGCCATAGGACAAAAGACAAAACACAGACATAGCGACAACAAATCTTTGGATAAAAATTCATCAGATAAAACACCATCTTCAAGTAGGGGGCTACAGTGATTTTTGGGGGAGTGGACCACTTTGTAGATGAGGGATTTTGCGGAAGATGATGGTTCAGTCAATGAAGACGATGACGGTGATGGTTCCCCCAGCAGTGCTCTCGCGCCACCGAAAGAGAGGGGAAGACAACCGTCCTCCTTCTTATTCTTCCTCCCCCCTAGGTGGGGGAATGGTTTCTTCTATGGTTTTTGGTGGCGATGGATATGAAGGACGAGAGTCTCCCTCACATTGGATATATAAATCTCGGTGGAGCAATTTCTAGGTGTTGTTTTCTGAGTCTCGGACAATTTATTTATTCCCGGAGACCCATAACTCCAAAAAAAATAAAATTTAAGGTGGTGGAGAAAACTTTGATAAACGTTTGCATTAAAAGGAGAGGTACAGAGGCTGCTCTAGGTGCCAATCTAACCAAGGCCAAGGATGCATGTTTCCATTGCATGGAGCCCTAGTGGCCCCCTCTAGGTGCCCTTATAGTGCAGAGTCTCCTATGGTACATGTATCAACATTGTATTTCTTTTAAAAAAATTGCCCCCCCCCCAAAATGGATGTTTCTGCTGCACCAAAAACATTAAAACAATAGCTGACGCTTACCATTGGATTAATATGTAGCCTAACAAGAAATTATGCCAAAATTATGTATAAATAATATGAATTAGCATGAACATAACCAAAATTATAGATAAATCATTGATGTATTATGTGGCATTAATGTGGTATGTGCGTCCCCACGGGTTGATTCGACACCGTCGTGTAGGGCAGCGCACAGGCGGCCTCAACACATGTGTGCTTTCAGGAGACAATGTGAGGGCAGGTGACAATGTCAGCGTGTGTGTTACCTATCGGGGTAGAAGGGTGATTCGCTCTCCTTGGACCGGCAATGACACCCTCTCTGAGGACGAGAACATTAGCATGTTCAACTCTTTTTAGTTGTTATAGGTTGTGTCTTAGTTGCCATAGTTTGCTATACTTTATGTTTCAGTAAGTTTTTATAGGTAATGATACTTATTTGCTATAGTAATATGAACTTAATTAAAGTTGTTAATATTTGATACAGGTGTGTTTTAGTTGCTATAGAATAAATATGCCTATAGTTTGCTATAAGCCATAGTTCAAGAGATAATAATTGCTATTGTAAAAAAATTGTTATAAGATACACTACTATTTAGTAATGATACTTAATACTATGGTTATTAGCTACTATTTCAGTAATGATAGTTAACACTAAAGCTATAAGCTACTATTTTAGTAAAGATACTTGCTATTAAAGATATTCATAAGTGCTACAGTTTTTGGCGAAAATAATAATCTATGTTCGGTTGATCGCTTCCGATTTGGGAGGTGTCATTTCCCGAGCTACCATTCAAATGAGAACCTTTAGTTGCGTGTTGCACCTAGCTTATCTCTTTGCCTTCAGTGGTGGTGGGGGGAGGGTAGAGTTAAGGTTTCGGTCGATCCCTTTTCCTTCAACTAGCAACATCGGTCTAGTCATAGTGGGCGCCTAAAGCGTGCTGATAATGTGAAGAGAGGTCAGGGTAGACTGAACTTGATATGGAAGAAGTCCCTAAAGAGACATCTGAAGGACTAGAATATCACCAAAGAACTAGCAATAGAGAGGGGTGCATGGAAGCTCGCTATCCATGTGTCAGAATCATGAGTTGGTTATGAGATCTTATGGGTTTCACCTCTAGCCTACCCCAACTTGTTTGGGACTAAAGGCTTTGTTGTAGTTGTTGATGAAATGGAATGAAGTTTCTATCTGTGTAGTTTTGATAAAATAGAGTGAAATTTGCATTTATGTTGTTTTGTGCTCTTAAGTTTACCTACACATTGTTCCAAACAAAAACAGAGCGACAAGTGTGAATGTAGGCGCACATCAGAGGTAAGGCCAATAGGCTTAGCATGGCAGGAGAACCAACGACGGGTGCCTTTAGTCCGCGCGTCATAGCTATTGCGTTATTAGTGATGAGCAGCTTGTCTGCTAGTAAGTACTCCCTTCATTCCTAAATATAAGATTTTTTTAGAGATTTCAATATGGGGGAAAAGGCATATTGGCTTGCTTCAGCGTTATTTCCTTATTGAACGTGGAGACATATTTCATTGTAGTTACATTACATAATGGCAAAGGTGGGTAATTTTTTTCTCACTTAAACCATATCGATGGTTATGAAAGTTTAGCTCATTAAATAAAGGGCTGGATGTTTCTGATTTTTGTCGTAATTTTTAGCATAATTCTCTTTTTTCTGGTTAACCCCTCAAATATTTTTTTATATATAATAAGCGCGTCCTTTATTTGGAAAAGTTCAGGAATTTTAAAAAGATTCGCAAACTTAAGAAAATCATGCAGATTTCAAAATGTCTGCGAACTTGAAATAAGTACATTGATATGGAAAAAATTACGTGAATATGAAGAAAGTATGTGGGTTTGAAAAAATTCCATAAACTTGAGAAAAGTGCACCAATTTGAAAAAATTGCGCTAACTTGAAAAAAGTAAACAGATTTAAAAAAAGTTCACATATTTTTAAGAAGTGTGCGGATTTAAAAAATTACATGAATTTGAGAAAATTACGCAAACTTGAATAAAGTGTGTGAACTTGAAGAAAGTACATGAATTTCAAAAGGAAGCTTACAGATTTGAAAAAGGCACGCTAATTTGAGTGAGCATCAGTCAAAACCAGGGTGAGTTAGCACCAAAATGGGTCAAAACCGAGACCAGGGACGAACCCTGTCCAGTTCGTTGATGGGTTCTAATTGTTCGGTTTCAGAGTTAGGGGATCAAATCTAGACTCCGCCAAGAAATGAGGTACAGAAAGTATACTTTTCTCTTTAATGAGTCCTCATCTTCTCCTAATTTTTTTCACTCCCATATGTTATTATGAAGTAATGTATGCAAAACAAATTGAACATGGCTAAAGATATGTACCTCAAAACTACTCCCTCCGTTCTAAAATAAGTGTCTCAACTCTATACTAGCTCTAGTACAAATTTATACTAAGCTCAAGACACTCATTTTGAGACGGAGGGAGTATATCTCTACCTAATATTAAAGGAATGATTATTTCTCCAATTTTTTTTCGTTCATGGTGGGACCCACATAATTTTCGTACGTCCCAGGCTTCATACGTCGCAGGCGTTTCTTTTCTGTCCAAAAAAATCACAGGGCGCACATAGCCGCATTGGGTCGGCCCATTAGCGTACAAACAACTCGCGTCAGTAAAAGAATTTTCATAAAAAAATACTGCAATGCGAGGAATCGAACCTAGCCGCTCATGCTAGACCACTCAAATGATAAAAGCATCTCCAGCCGTTGAGCCCCCCAGGAGGCATTTTTTTTGCCTCCCGGGGGGCTGCCGGCGAGAACTTTAGGCCGGGGGTGAAAGAATATCCAGTCGTTGCCCCCACCCCACCGCCCCCCCAACGCACGTACCCAGGTGAGCGAGAGGAGCAAGGTAGCCCGGCGGCAAGCAGGTAGCGCAGCGAGAGGAGCAGGCAGCGCAGCGAGGCCGGCCGGGCGAGGCGGCGAGCGGGCGGAGCCGGCACGCGGGCGCACCCACTTCTGGCCATACTTGGCGACGCAGTACGCACCGTCGCCGGCAAGCAGCTCGAGCTGCAGAGCGTCGTGACGGACGCGAGCCGGGCCGCCGCCGTGGCCCCTCGACGTGTCCTCCGTGTCCGCCGCCCCTGCACCCCGGTGTCCCGCAAGGTCTCGGCTACGACGAGCGGCGCGGCCCTCCGGCGCGAGCTCATGCAGGTCTCGACGGAGATCGCGTTGACCGTGGAGCCCGTGAAGCGCTGGCGCACGAGCAGCATCGCGAAGGCGGCCATGAAGGCCAGTTGCATGGAGATGAGGATGGAGGAGGTGGACACCGGGAGGTAGGCCTGGCGGTACGCGTAGAGGAAGTTGTCGGCGCCGGTCATGAGGCCGACGACGGCGGACACGTCCAGGAGGCGGGGCATCATGAGGAAGGCGCCGCTGCTGGCCGTGGGGTCGTCGCCTTGGCGGGGGCCGCGCCGGCGGCGGGAGGAGTAGGAGAAGCCGAGCGGCACGAGGAGGAGCGGGCAGCCGGCGTTCTGGAGCAGGCCGGAGAGCCACTTGCGGGAGCCGCCGCGCAGGAAGTAGAGGCGGAGGAGGAGCGGGCCGCAGGGCGGCGAGGCTGAGGCGGCCGGGCGGCTGGGCGTGGGCGGCCCTCCGGCGACGGACACGAGAGCAGAGCGACGTGCCAGGCAGTGGGGACGGGAGCGAAGGGCTTCCATGCCATGTCTGTGTGTGTGCATGGAGGGAGAGAGAGAGGAGGAAGCACGTGGGTAGGTGGGCCAGTGAGGAAAGTGAGGGGACAGGAGGGAGACGCTGGCAGGTGGGCTAGCGCCTAAAACGGCGAAATTAGGCCCCTCAGGAGCCCTCGGGCGCGCTGGGTGTTGCATGGGGCAGCCGACGCTATTTTTTGTTTTTGCCGGCGAAAAACGAGCACTTGGGGGCATGAGTGGGGCGTTTTTTGCCCGCCGGCACCTAAAAAGTGGCTTGGGAGGCTTCTTGGGGGCCCTAATGGAGATGCTCTAATCACTAGATTAAACAAGACTAGGTGTTTAATTTGCACCATGAAATTTTAAATTAAGTACATAGCCACGCTAGATACTGACAGGAATTTAGTTTTAAAGTTAATATATTTTAGAACGCGAAAATTTTGCAAAGTTGTTAATAAAAAGTTTAAAGCTGAATATTTTTTTAAAGAACAATATTTGTCTTTTTTCTGAAACCTGAGTATTTTTTTAAAACATAAACAATTTTTAAAACTAGGAGGTATTGTTGTGATTATTTCTCAAAATTGCAAACATTTTAAAAACACAATTATTTTTTGAACTTCAAATTTGAAAAGGCAAACATTTTTGTCAACATGTTTTTTAACTGGAAGGCATTGTAGCTATATTGTTTTAATCTATACCAATATTAATAAAACTTGGCAAAGTTTTGAAATATGCCCACATGATGAACCCAGCCGCTCACGCTAGACCACTCAAATGATAACCACTAGACTAAACAGGACTAGGTGTTTAATTAGCACCATGAAATTTTAAATTAAGTACACAGCCACGGCAGATACTGAGAGGAATTTATTTTAATGTGAATATATTTTAGAACGTGAAATTTTTGCAAAGTTGTTAAGAAAAAGTTCAAAGCCGAATATTGTTTTAAAGAACAATATTTGTCTTTTTTTAAACCTGAGTATTTTTTAAAACACAAACAATTTTTAAAACTAGGAGATATTGTTGTGATTATTTCTTGAATTTGCAAACATTTTAAAAACACAAATATGTTTTGAACTTTAAATTTGAAAAGGCAAACATTTTTGTCAACATGTTTTTTTAAACTGGGAGGCACTGTAGCTATATTGTTTTAATCTATACCAATATTAATAATACTTGGGTGAATTTTTGAAATATGCCCACATGATGCTTTATTTTACTTCATTTTGTTAACCGACAACGAGGGCGGCAAAGACGACAAGCGGAAACATGTGTTTGGTGTTATATTGAAATGGAGGATGTGGACCTGAGGATGAGGTATTAGTCATGTTTATTATGTTATGGGCATGTGGGCGAGGTCTTTAGCCATGATCAGTGGGTAAGGGCGTGTGAGGGTTGTTTTCTCCCGTTGCAACGCACGGGCATGTTTCCTAGTCACTTCAAAACTATCGACTGCTGATCTGTTACCATCATTCGGAAAAAAAGTTTCTACGATAATTCTTTGTAGGAATTCACATACTTGTCTCATTACACCTTACTGAAATATTTGTTTCTTTCAATGAAGATGAAATAGTAACCATTGCCCATTCATTTACTTCGTACAATAAAACATGTTTTGCATGCACTTATCATAGCTATGAATAACATCTTGGGTCAAACTAAAACTGGCCAAATAGCCAAGTCCTCTTTCTTCTTCATACTATTCATGTAAAACCGGTCAATTTTCGCCCAATGGAAAGATAATAATTGTAACACGTAACCATTTGCCTAAATAGAGCACTAACACTTTTCTCTATAGAAATAACAATCTTTTTTGTTCATGAATATACAGAAGCACTTCAAAGATTATTTTTAAAATATTTTTATTTTTTAAAATTTAAATATTTTTATTTTTCAGATTTAATTTTCCATTGTGTGTGAACATGTGGTTGGACACTTTATACTTGCCCTTGACCTTGGTAGACTACACTTCTAGCGGTGTTGTTCATTATTGCACGTTTTATCCTTTTTTTGCGAAATGCTAATTGCATGTAGTACGCATGTACCCCTCTCTATTGAAGTTTTTGTTAGTCCTCGTAGTTCAATGCCTGACCGAATATGCTATTTTTTAAAATATTACATTTTTTCATTAATTTGAGAAATAATACGTGGTTTTGAAAAATTTCAAAAATAATACACCCTCGACTTAGGTGAAGCAGATTGGATCCAGTCGGACACGGCGAAACCGAATAGGATGTAGTCGGCTTTGGGCAAGCCGATTAGGATCCAGTCGGCATTGCCAAAGCCGACAACTACTAATCGGTTTCGCTGAAACCAATTAGGCTGCGTTCGGTTTGCATGTATAGAAAATACAGGACCAAAAAACTGCAAAGGAATATGATTGATTGTACAGTAGCAGACCATAGGGTTATAAAGCGAAGGAAGAGAAGCCTGCGGGGTGTTCGAAGCATAGTTGTAAAAAATACTTTGTTACTGGCCAAGACTGTGTAGGCCATGGCAGATCCTATGCTATTTTTTATCCGCATGTACTCTCTCAGATTGTCTTTTTCCTCATGCATGGCTGGTACAGTTCAATTGTTTATTTGAGTGGTGTTGCCTTCTCTCGGGCATCCGCCCAGAAATGAGGTTCAACTGGATTTTTGCAATCCTGTGGAATGAGCCCTCCAAGACAGTATTTCCTCCAAACTTCTGTAGCACTTTCCTACGAGGCGAACGGTTCAGAGGTAAACAAAACTACGGGTTTTCAAACATGCAGATTTCCTTTGTTTTTCCTGCAAACCGAACGAGGCCTTAGTGCCGACGGCTGCATGCAACCATATTTTGCACTGTAATTTTATCCTCCCACCCTCTCCCGCGTCCCTCCATGCACAAGTAAAGTACCAGCCGCGTCCCTCCATGCACCAGCAAGCACCCACACAACACCGACATCAGCCACGTCCATGTCTAGCAGAGCAGCTGACGACCAAGCACACCCACAACAACAGGGTCCCACGTCAGGCTTCGTGTTGCAGCCATAGCTGCCGGGTATGTCTCTTCATATTTATTCTTGTCAATATCAATTGGGACTACGTATTTCTTGAGTACTTATGCCCCCCCCCCCCCAGGAGCTTACGGATATCAGGCGTCTATGTCCAGACGCGGTTGATGTCGGTGCTGTGTGGGTTCTTGCTTGTGCGTGGAGGGACGTGGGATAAAATTATAGTGCAAAATATGGTTGCATGCAGCTGTCGGCTTTGGCAATGCCGACTGGACCCCAATCGGCTTCGCCATGTCCGACTGGATCCAATCGGCTTCACCTAAGCCGACAGCGTATTATTTTTTGAAATTTTTCAAAACCGCGTATTATTTCTCGAATTAATGAAAAAATGTATTATTAAAAAAATCAGCACCAAATAATAGCCTATTAAGAAAAATAATATGAATCAACGTGATTTGAATTTTAAGAAAAAAAAATTCACAATTCATTTTGGTAATATTAACGACATAGTGATATATTTTGGGTCTGTCTAGGAGACATATAGATATGACATAGTTATGTCTATGTCACATCTAAGCTGATGTCCACTCTGTTTGTGGTCTATTTTTTGTTTTAGTTTTTTTTGTTTCTTGTTGCTGCATTATATATTTGTGAAAGCTTAATGTGACATCCTTAAAAAACATCTAGATGTGAATTAGGAAAATTGATGTATCTTATATAGAAATGTATCAATATCCAAAATGTCATGTATTATGCAAGGAAGACAGTAAATAGGATTAAAAATATCTACATGGTGTCCTAAAAAAAATCTACATGGTAAAAAAAGTACGTAAGTACTTAGAACAATCTATGCACTCAGGATGATGCCCTCGCAACTCTCTGCTAGATAAACAAAAGAACATATATACAAGGGCAATGGTGATGATGATATATATTAAACATGACCGATTTACAACATGATCAGTTCGAGGTACATTATCTCCAAGAAATTACATTGCTAGATGGAGAAGGGTAACGACAAGCCCTTTCCAAAATAACAAGGAGTGCAAGGTTACAAAAGGTCAGCGGAAAGACAACCGTACGTGGAGTTCTTCATGCTTCGATTTGCACCGTGAAGCACATATGCTAGCAAGCATCTAGCTAGCTACACTACATGGCCTTGTTCCACATCGCAAGTGGTATTCTGAGCACGTTCTTCATCTGTGGTGTCGCCGGTGGGATGACCTTGATCCGCTGCAGCAGGCTCTCCTTCGTTCCTGGCGTCGCCGGTGGGATGACCTTGATCCGCCGCAGGTTCTTCTTTTTGGGTGCCGCCGCCGCAGTGAACTTGATCCGCAGCACGTTCTTCTTCTTGAGTGTCCCCGCCGGGACGATCTTGATCCGCAGAACGTTCCTTACTGGCGGCAACGACTTTGACACGTCGTCGGTGGGGGTGGGGAGCTTGGGCGCGAACCACGGGAGCTGGAGCGCGGCGGCCGTCGTCAGCCGCCTAGCTGGGTTGCACTCGAGAAGCCCTTTCAAGACTTGGAACCCGTCGTGGGACAAGGTCTCCCGGGGGAAGAGGTTTCCCAGCGTGTTGTGCTGCTGTGCGTTGTAGAACACTCGCGGCACCTCGGCCGCGGCGAACTCGGGCCACGTCGTCTCGTCCGGGAAGCCGAGGACGCGGAAGATGGCCGAGAGCTGGGAGGTCCTGTCGTCCTTTTTGTCGGCCTTGAACAGCGTCTCGCCGGTGAGCATCTCGGCCATGACGCATCCCAGCGACCACACGTCGACGCCCGCGTCGTAGTCCGGCTTCCCCAGGAGCATCTCCGGCGCCATGTAGGGCATGGTGCCGGCATAGTCGTAAGGCTTCCTCGCGGTCTTCAAGGACATGGCCAGCCCGAGGTCGCACAACTTGAGGATCTTCCCTCCTTCCCCGACCAGGATGTTTTGCGGCTTGATATCTCGGTGGACGATGCGGTCCTTGCCGTGCATCTTGTTGGCGCCGGTGAGGAGCTGCCACATGTAGGCTTTAAAAAAAAAAGATGAAACTCATGGGCACTAGCACCCATGGTTTATTGATATAGGAGAAGCATCCCTTGTGAGGAACCAGAAATTCGTCTCCGACGTGGCTCGAACCCTGGTTGCTGGAGACGCCACTGCGCCCCTTTGCCACTAGGCTACAGCCTAGTTCTCACCACATGTAGGCTTTCACTATGGCCTCTGGCAGCGGCGGCCTCTCGGACAGGAAAGCGTGGAGGTTGGGGCCGACGTAGTCCATGGCGAGGCAGAGGTTGTAGGTCTCAGGGTCGCGGAAGAGGCCATGGGAGCCGACGACGTAAGGGTTCGGGCTGCAGGCCTCGAGGAAGCCGGCCTCGTCCTGGATCTCTTTGTTGGCGGCGGCAAGATCGCCGTTGGAGCGGAGGACCTTGATGGCGACGGTCTTACCCGTGACGCGGTGGCGCGCCTTGAGGACGGCGCCGAAGCTGCCCTCGTCGAGGCAGGGCGTGTCATCGAACTCGAAGGCCGCGGTGGTGCCGATGCGGACGCGCCTCCTCTTGCAGCAGGATATTTCTGGTTCTTGATCCGTCCCGTGGCCGGCAGCTGGTCGCTTGCCGACAGCCATGGCGCTCGAGCTGGACTGCTTCTCGCTTCTCGTGGACTGGTTGCCGGGGTGCGCTGCGCAATGGATCGGAGGTGGAAGCAGACGATCGAGGAAAGGGGGAAGGAAGCTAGGGTTGAGATCTAGCTAGATAAACATTTCTCTGTATGGATCGTGCGTACGGTTGTGCTAATTCTCAGTCGACTGAGAATTAGGGAAAAAAATTCCATGCATACTGGTTGCAAACCTCATCCTTTGCAACCCGGACGTTATCTGCTGCCACGTGTACAGCTAGACAATCGCACGGCGTCCTCAATTTTGTCCAAGTGATACGCAGCTCGGCTCCAATCGGCACACCAGCGCCGCCCTCGACTCGTGCGGCTCGGCTCCTTCCCTCTACAGCGGCTCGATTCACACAGAACAGAGCATTCGATCCCGACTCCTAGACTCTGCGCACATAGCCGATCCGCCGCCGCCGCCGCCGCCGCCGGGATTCGCTTCCGCACTCGCCGCTGGGAATCGCATCGCCGCCGCCGGGAGTTGCCTTGACTCCGGGCCACCGCTGGGAGTTGCCCCCGCCGGTCCCTGGAGTCGCATCCGCCAAGGCCGCCCGTGGCCCAAACTCGCGTACGCAAGATGTAATTTTCCCGGCAAGCTCTCCTCCTTCCGTGCAGTGCTTTGGTACATCTTTATGCCAAGCAACCTAGTAGTAGTAGACGTAGATTCCCTTAGATGAACTTTGTTCCAAAAATTGTAGCTGATGCTTTGTAGTTTGATTCTAATCCTGATTAATGATCAATAAATCTCTTCAAGTCTGAAAAGAAAAGAGATGGAATACCTAATTAGCCATTCAATTTAGAATTGTGAACCATTCATAATTTGTAGGCATGATTTTGTCCATCATCCTACACATGTGTCGTATGGATTGTTGATTTACCGGCTGATGCCATATCAATTGATAGTGTAATCATGTGCCTCCTTTTTGACATGATGATTTACATGTACTGAATTGTTTTGTCAGCCTTGTATGGATAATTGCTAATGCAGGGTCTTGGACTTGTGATTAATCCAGGTAGTTGTATCTCTTTGCTACAATCCGAAGAAGTGGAGGGCAAGGAAATTGAATCTTATTTACTGTCTGTACAAGACTAGAGTCAATTGGATTGCTGCTGGGAGAGCTCCAGTCAAGATGGCGTTGCACAAAATTGGTGCTTCGAACAAGGATGATACCTTGTACAGGTGCAAGATGCCCAGAATCTTAACCGAAATGCAAAGTTGTGTTAGGCATCAACATGAGGGAACGAAGAGCGAACAGGAGGCCACCTACTCACGTAACAGCCACACTCCACCGTTGTTCTTCTATCCGAAGACCCTCAAGTATACTGCTGGAACAACACAGCTGCTGAGAAAACTGTTGAAGAAGACGCAATGGTTGCTGATGGAGTATACTTAGACTAGGAATGTCAAATCTTGCAAATTTGATGTTGAATTCATGACAACTATTGTACCAACCTATAGCTGATTGCTCTCCCTGACAATGTACTAATTAGTATACAATGTATCTTTTCCTATCAAATTCATATGGATAATATAAAATCTTCATTTTGCTGGATGTGTTTAAAAAAAATCTGAATATTTCTCCATGTCTCTTTGATTTGCTATATACTGTAGCGAAGGTGCTATTTTTTTCTACTGTCCTTGAGTAGGCCTAAACTTCAGTGTGAGACTCATTTTTTAGTATGAAATCTGACAACCATTTAGACAGGCAATTGGAAAGTACTTGTATTCTAATACACCAGTTCATAAATTCTATAACTTCTTTAGAAAATAGGCGTACAAACTCATCAAACCTTGCAACTGGCACAATACTCAAACATTGTAAATGAAGACAAAATCCAGTGTGCTGCAGTACATCAATTAAAATTCATGGTACACCAGATTACATAAAAAGATCATACTCCTTATATGTTGCGCCAAATACTATTCATCAAAATGTAACTTTTTAGCAGACGAGGATATTGTGGCATCCTGATGAACTCCAAGCAAAAGACTTGTGAATTCGCCTTGGATGAAAGGAGCGTACATAGCTGAAGGTTGCCCGTATGCATCATTTGCAAAGGTTGGAATTGCGGCATTAGTAAATCCACCTTGGATCAACGGAGCAGCCATGGACGAAGACTGCCCATACACATCATTTCGAAAGTTTGGCACTGTACTAGAAACGTCAATGCTACCAGTCCCAACATCCTGTGTCATATAATTTAAAATTGTTCATATAAATATGTAAGGAAAATATGAAAAGTGAATACTGAGTCCAAGTCATATGTTTTACCATCAATTCGTGTGGATGAATGCCATCATCCCTATTTCGTACTGCATTTTTTGGATCTTCTCCTATTTTCAGACAAGAGTTGAAAGATAAATTAAACACTAACTATAAAAGTATATAATAGAAAAGGCTTGCTAGATTGTGTAGGATCAGTACCTTTCTTTTTAGTACTATTCTTTTTCTTCCCTTTCTTCTTCTCAAAGGAGAGTTTGACCGTTTAGTCTTTGCACCTTTTACCACCGGAGGAACTCTAATTGATATTGTACCTTTTAGTGTGTCGGTAAAAAGGTCAGTCGAAACTAGCGGAACCTCATTTGATTTTTCCTCCATCTTGCTGAGAGAGTTATCTGCTTGTACGTCAAACTTATCTATAACTTTCTCGAAATCAATAAGAAGTTCCTTTGATCGGGTACACTTCAATGCAACGGACGTGGCCTTCCTTGAGACACGTGCAGCATGCGTTTTCAAACTTTCCTCCTCAGTTCCTAGTTTTTCAACATAATATCCTCTCTTTGCATATTTTGTCCATCTTTTTAGTATATATTGTGATGGCAAAATGAAAACATCATTCACACTGAAAACTTTAAAAGCATGCTTGCACAATATACCTGTAAAATACAGATACCATATTTCATCAATTTGTATTAGAAACTAGTATATTGGAAATTAAATAAAGCATACATACCTATGGATTCATACTTTCTGCAACAACATGTAATGGTAGTATCCGCAGTATTGAATATAACTTTTGTTCCATACTCACTATTCATATGTGTAACCATGTATGTCAACACTGACCCCTCAGTTTGTAACAATCTACAAGACATCGAAAATTGTCCCGTAAATTCTTCCTCGAATTCTGAATACATCCTCCTTGTATATGATTCGGATGCGGTCTTCAGCAAAGGTAACTTAGATGAGTAAGTAATCGGGTTCTTTCGACACGAACTAAAATCTGCATCCAACTCATTTTCCCGAAGACTATGAGAAACCTTCTCACATTCTACAAGGAGTTCGGAGAGACCAAGTCTCCTACGAAATCTTTGCTTGAAGACATTATTCATACCTTCACTCCTTTGAGTCGAGTTCATATCAGCTGTAAACGAGTCACGATAGACAGCAGCCCACTTTTCCCTCAACTCATATAACTTTGCCATCCATTCGTTGTCCTGGAGGTTGTACCGATCCAACAATTCATGCCACTTCTTGTGGAACTTATACTCTGATCTATCTTCATAAACACATCTCTTAAAATCAGGTAGAAACTTCTCAGGATGCTCATGAATTACATGTCCAAGATGTTTAGCAGCATTAAGATAAATGTGCCATAGACAAAGTCGATGACTTGTATTTCGAAACACATATGCAACTGCTCCTGCCATGGCCGCATCCTGATCAGTGAAAATTGTGCTTGGATGCTTACCTGACATTGCTGTTAGAAAGGTTTCAAACAACCAAACAAATGACTCAATGGTCTCATTATATAACAATGCTGCCCCAAAAATTATAGTCTGCTTGTGATGGTTGGTTCCCAGGATTGGAGCAAAAGGCATTTCAAACTTATTAGTTTGAAACGTAGTGTCAAATGATATAGCATCTCCGAAACATGCGTAATCCATGATAGACTGTCCGTCTGCCCAAAAGAAATTAGCAATCCGACCATCTTTCTCATCTACTTGAATGGCATAAAAAAATGTTGGATCCTCTCTCTGCTTATTTTTCAAGTATTCTAGAAGTGTTTGTGAATCATTTGATTCTAAGTACTTTTTGCGCTCACGACCAATCTCGTTATTGCAGTCCATCTTTGCGAATGGCACTTTGTCTGGTCCTCCGTAAAACGCTACCATGAAGTCATACACCTGGGATGGCTTCATTCCGGCTTCCCGTATCTGGCCAATTAGATGTCTGTCTGCTTCTATAACACGTCGTTGGGACCTCAGTTTGTGCACCTTATTGGGACTAGCAAGATAATGATTATGATCGGTTACAACCTTTTGCACCATCCAAATCCCCTCTCTGCTAACACTGAACTGAATACGGGCATTGCAATCCATCCTTGTAGTGTCCTTCGACGACTCGGTTTCTCGATGGCCTTGGTTACTGCAAACAATTCTTTTTTGATATATAGTACCATCATGTCGACGCTTTGTCTGGTTCTTTCTAATACTAAATCCAACTTTGCCAGCATATGTGTTATACATGTCATAGGCGTCTTTCTCTGACTCAAACGTTTTCCCAACTTCAGGAACCTGCAGTACACATAGTTCAAAGTTAAATTTTCTATTACCACAATGCGATGTGAAAAGATAAATTTCGCTTGAATTTGAGCTGAGAGACCGCCGTACCTGAATTGTTTGCTCTTCATTTTCTCCACGACCATCCGTAACTGCGTCATCTTGCTGGCCTCCTCCTGACATGACTTGTGGCGGCGGCAAGTCCATGGTGCATGTCGTGGCTTCTGACATCGTATACGACGGACGGTACAATTTGGAGCAGCGACTGTTGTCATCAACGAGGTTTACATGGTGCAAGCCAGAGGTAGAACCACCATGGTCGTCGTTCCAGGCGACGGTGTGAGATTCCGGCATGGCCACTCCTGACCTTCTTGACGACAGCTCTGCTTCAGATTGCGGCAGCACGGCCAGTGGCGGCCGTGGCTGTCCTTCCAGCCCGATCCCGTCATGCAAGGGAGAGGGCGTGTTTCGACGGCCGGCGGACATGGCTATCATTCCTCCTGCCGCAGTGAGCGTCGGGCCAGGGAACTGGCGGCTAGTCGCATCGCCTGGAGGACACCGTTCCGGTCGCTCAGCCATCAGAAATTCTCGATTGGATTGATGGAGGATTGGAGGCGGACAAGGCTGCAGCTACGCATCTGATCGGGGCTATGATCTGATCGGAAGCAATCACGTAACTATGGGAGCCAATATCGCACGTAGAGGTTCAGTTTTGGAGCCGAGCCATACGCATGCGTGCAGCGATTGGAGCCGAGCTGCGTATCGCTTGGACAAAATTGAAGACACCGTGCGATTGTCCAGCTGTACACGTGGCAGCAGATGACGTCCGGGTTGCAAAGGATGAGGTTTGCAACCGGTATGTCTCAGTCGACGAGTTTTTTTTTGTACAATTTGATTGATCTGTGATTTGTGGCTGAGGTAGGTATTCCTCTCGTCCAAAAACATACTGGGCTTTTTCCACTGGGCAGAGCGTACCTTCAGGGGCTTTGCTTCTGTATCTAGCCGTGGGCTGCGGCTTGAGGTCCTTTCCAAATTCTCTTTTTTATTTTTTTATTTTCTCACTCATAGGTCACCCATGCGAACATTTTGTATTTTTCTTTTTTGATGTTGCGCTTGAGTGTATAGTACGAATCACATTAGTGCAGCTCACTGTGTGTATACACGTACCTTTTTCTTTTTTATATTTCCTTTTTCCTTTTGTATTTTAGTGTTTTATTTATCATTTTATTTGTATAAAAATGTTTTCACTTGTATTTCTATTTTTATTTTTTAATTTCTTATTTTATAAAAAATGGAAGATCTCATTTCTTTTAGAATGGACATTTTGACACGCATTTTGCATTTTTTAAGTTTCAGTACTGTTAAATCTCAAATGGCTTAGACTTCACAAAGTCGTCAACCGTCTGTGTTACTTGCTTTAAGAATCGCATTGGATTGTGAGTTTTCTCATTTCGACATGCTAAGGCGTGTGACCAGCTCGCTTTTTTCTGTTTCTTTTCGGCTTGGGCTCTTTCTTTTTTGTTCTTTTAGATTCTTTTTTTTTTCTGTCGGGCCTGTTGTTGGTTGGGGCGTGCTGGGCGGGTCCAAAGTTTTTTTTGCCTTTTGTTCCTTCCATCTTTGCATTTTTCCCTTTATTTGTTGTTGACTGCCTTTTGTAGTAAACCGGGGTTGTTTGACTGCAAGGAGTTAGGGGGCTGGGGGTATATCCTTCCTCCATACACTTTTCTTAATTTGTTTTGTTCATATCGTTTGACATGATATTTTTTAAAATATTCGTTTTTGTTTGTTATTGTTGTCAATTCATCTTCCCTATTTTTTATATTCATTTATTTTGTTCCCTTTTATATTCCATTTTCGCTTATTCTTATTTTTATTCCATTTATATGTTCCTTTTATTTTCTTCACATTTTTTTCTTTTTTGTGATAGTTTTCTCCATTTTATGTAAAACCATTTTTTATTTTGTCATCTTCTCGGTAGATGGAGAATTAGTGATATCTCGGTTGATTCGGTAGCCATGCATTCTAGACACTAAGTTCGCGTGTCGTCGTGTGTATTTGTTTTTATGTTCATGTTTGTCTTTATATACACTATTACCTCTTTCTTTTATTATCTTTTAGTCAAACTGAAAAGGATATTGTTGTCTCCTCGGGGACATGTGATAAAATTGAAACAATATAGAGAAGTTTAATATGGCCCCTGTGTAAGGATGACACACACAAATTTGGAAAGAAAGAAAAAGATATTTGGACTAGTAGGGGGGTGTCGGCTAGTTGCATGTTCATCACTATACACGCAACTGCAAGTGTTGGAATTGGACTGCAACTGCATGCCCCCCAAGGCGACTGTAACTAGACTAGTAGGGGATGTCGGCCAATTGCATGTCCATCACCAGACATGCAACTGCAAGTATTGGAACCAAACTGCATGTGTGTGGCCCCAACGCGACTGCAACTGGGCTAGTTGGGGGGGGGGGTTGTCGGCTAGTTGCATGCCCATCACTAGACATATAACTACAAGTATTAGAACCGGATCACAACTGCATGCCTCCAACCCGACTTCAACTAGACTAGTAGGGGTTGGTGACCAATTGCATGTCCATCACTACACATGCAACTGCAAGTGTGAACCAGATTGCAACTGCATGGCCCCAATCTGACTGCAACCGGGCTAGTAGGGAGGGGGGTTGTCGGCCAGTTGCATGTCCATCACAAGACACACAATTACAAGCGTTGAAACATGACAGTGACCGCATGCCCCTCAAGGCATCTGCAACTCGGCTAGTAGGGGGTTATCGTCCAGTTGCATGTCCATCACTAGTCATGGAACTACAAGTGTTGGGACCGGACTCAACTACATGGCCCCCAACGCGACTGCAACTGAGCTAGTAGGGGGTTATCGGCCAGTTGCATGCCAATCACTGGACATGCAACTGCATGGACCCCAATGCGGTTGCAACTAGGCTAGTAGGGGAGTTCTCGACCAGTTGCATGTCCATCACTAGACATGCAACTGCAAGTGTTGGAACCCAATTGCAACCGCATGCCCCCAACGTGACTGCAAATGGGCTAGTAGGGGGGTTTTCGACCAGTTGATGTCCATCACTAGGCGATGCAAATTCAAGTGTTGAAACCCGGCTGCAACTGCATGGCCCTCAATGTGACTCTAACTGAGCTAGTAGGGGGTTGTCGGCCAGTTGCATGTCCAACATGAGACATGCAACTGCATGACCCTAGTGCGACAGCAACTGCGTGTCCCACAATGCGACAACAACTAGGTCGATATGTGGTTTATCAGCCAATTGCATGTCCATCCCTAGACATGCAACTAGAAGTGCTGTAACCCGACAACAATTGTATGACTCCCAACGCAACTGCAACTCATGGTGAGAGGGGATTGTCTTCAGTTACCTTTTCACAACATTTTTAAATATTCATGTGTTTTCTTTCTTTTTTTATTTTCATTTTTTGTTCTTAATTTTTTAAGACAAAAACATGAATTTTATTTAAATTATGATCTTTTAAAAAACATGTAATATTTGTCAAAATTTAAAAATTGTGAACTCTCTTCAAATTTGCGACCAACTTTTGAATTCATGAGCAATTTTTCAAATTCATAAATATTTCTTAACTTTTGTGTGCAATCAGTACATACAAACACCACATACACCATGCGTGCAATATGTCTTCTTGTTTTTTTATACAACTTATTTTTTAAAGTATCACCACCCGGTTACGCGCGCGCACACACACACATACACATAGACTAACCCACGTTGTTGCATTTCCATTGTTAGGGCGCAACTTAATTTAGAAAAACAGTGTACATGGTTTTCTTTTTTACTATCTATTGTTTTTTTATTCGTTTGTTAGATAAATGATTTTTTAATGATACAGAATGATTCAACTCGTACATCCTTTCCTCTAGCTTTTTCTCCATTGTTTACCTTTTTCTTCAGCTTCTATGTACAAGTGAGCGAATATTTTGTGGTCCTCCGATGGTTTGTCAACAAAACAAGAAAAATCACAAATAAAAATACAAGAAAACCCAACAAATAGAAAAAACAGCCTAAAGAAACTATGCAGCGAGACAAGTTCATTGAAAAAATAAAAGAAGAAAAAGATAGAGAGAAAGAGAGACGGGACCAGCTCAAGACAAGAATTGAAAGCAACAGGCCAGTACACGTGCATGGATAATACGCTGCTTACAAAGGTGGAGGGTGCTGCTATGAAAAAAAAAAAGATGGATGACGTCATCGACTTAGACTTCGCGAAGTCTAAATCGACTGAGATCTAGAGACATCCTCGTGCATACTCCCTCCGTCCTTTAAAGAGTGTACTTCCAACTTTGTTGGAGAGTCAAACTATTTTAATGTTTGACCGAGTTTATACCAAAATATATCAACATTTGTGAAACCAAATAGGTATATGATGAAAATATATTTTATCATGAATCTAATGTTACTAATTTGATGACATAAATGTTGGTGTATTATTATATAAATACGGTCAAACATAAAAATATTTGACTTTCCAACAAAGTTGGAAGTACACTCTTTAAAGGACGGAGGGAGTATGTATATATTGAGATAAGAGAGCTCGTTTTCGACTAGGCCGCGTATTGGGTATTGACCGGCACCATGCATAACCTGTTTCCTTGTCGCTTGCGTACGTGTATACGAACCCACCCGGATTACATCGACCAGCCATGCACAACCGATGGAGTTAGCTATGCTATCCCGATTTTGATTCTACTCGGAGTAAATCGAGTCAATTGCATGGCTTGCATGTTGTGCTAGCTTGCACTACGAGTCAAAGGATGTTGTTGCCCTACCTACAGGTTTAGTCAAAGTTTTTTTTTTTGCAGGTACAGGTTTGGCCAAAGTTGGATTGGCTGTCGTGTGCATATCCGAGTAGGTCTGTGTGTGCATGTACATATGTGTGGGCCCGACTATACTATATCAAGCATGCGGCTGACCCGACTATACTATACCAAGCATGCGGCTGATGATTTTTGTCTGCTTTCAGTCCAACTAGAGGGCGAGGTAGGCTTTGCCATGCCATTTCTCGGACATGAGTTAACTTTTTATTGGCGGGCTATTATGGTTAGAGGTGAATTCTTTTATCCAGATGATTAAGTGTCATATGTGTGACATGAAATAACACTGTCCTGACTTTTTTACACTATAAAGTTGTCATCTGAAAAAAATTCAAAAAAAACTGAAACTTGCAATCCAAACAGAAAGTTGCCACGGATAACTAAACTTGCCATAAAAGAAGTCAGGACAGAATTGCTTCATGCCATACGTGTGTCACTTACCAGGATCATACTTTTCTACCGAAAAACAAAGAACTAGATTGTATTAGTTGGCTGATATTTCTGGTTTATTTGATTTATGGTGTTTGAATCGTGTTTTCATCCCTAGTTGTTTGTGTTCACGTGTATCGCCTGTTTTCATCATGCATGAACTAAATTGACCATTAGCCCATATCCATTAAAATCGGCCTATCTTTTTTTCCTTCTAATTTCCCTACTTTGATGGCACGTCTAGACATGGCATTAAGCCCATGTACAATGCTCACCCCATGCAATCCAATTCACTCGTGCCTCTGCCTCCTAAAATCACTCTCTTTGTATATAGATTTTCGTCCTCAAAAGGGCTTCCATCTCTCAACCTAGTCACTTCCCAACCTTTAGGTTAGATCTACTACCACATAGCCTAGCTACAACAAGCTCTTCAATAGGTGTTCATAATGACTTGGAGATCTCTAGCGTCTAGTCTTTCCATTCAAAGGATGCTGCCGCTAGTTTGCTGCGGTGTGCATGTCCGAGTAGGTCTACATGTGTGCATGCATGTCCGTGTAAGCATGCACCTGATTTTCTTCGGTTTTACTATTTCTCAGGTACCTGAATTTCTTTTTCACCAGACACTTTTTCCTTCTTTCTTCCTTCTTCCCGAGTGCACGAGATGGGGAGGCCGCACCTCACCGAAGAAGCAGCCCCACTATCTATCTTATGGGGAAGTCATAGCCTCATTATCTATCTTACGGAGAAGCCACACAACCCCATTATCTATCTTATGAGGAGCGGTGATGCAAGGGATTGCCGGCGGTGGGAGGAGGTTGAGGGGAGAGCGGTGCGGCAAGGTGGTGCGTGGTAGCGCCCGCCAGCCGTGAGTGGTGGAGGCCATCAATGAGGAAGAAGAAAAATAGTGATTTATAAAGGTTAAAAAGAAGTCGACAATGTTGCTTAATGTGTATAAAACAACCTAGTTAGTGTCTTTCTGATTCATCTTGTAGCAAGATAATTTGATTTCCACTCTAAGCAAAACCTGCACGTACGTCCGTTTTTTTTTCATGGAGCACGGAAGTGTAAGCTGCATGCATGCGGCTGTTTTCTCTCTAGACTACACACATCTCTAGGCGTGAGTTACTCCATGTGCCTGCCCTTAACATGTACTAGATCCGATGACTATTGTAGACTGATTTAGTATATCCAACGGCTAAATAATTTTGATGATGTGGCTCAAGAAAAAGGTACATAATTCTTTATACAGGGGCTAGCTATTTAGACATAGCAGATTTCCATTACACAAAGAATGTGCTGCACTACCTGCAAAAGATCATCAAGATCTACCAAATTCTGTAGAAGCATTTTTCTTCAAAACATTGGTATTCTGATTACTACACACTATATTCAGATAACTTCCCATGTTTGGCGTGTCTGGTTAGCACGGAGTATTAAAATGGATGGACCATGTTTGATATAGAACATATGAGCTAGGCCAAAGTTGGAGTTGGCTGTCGTGTGCATATCCGAGTAGGTCTGTGTGTGCATGTACATATGTGTGGGCCCGGCTATACTATATCAAGCATGCGGCTGACCCGACTATACTATATCAAGCATGCGGCTGATGATTTTCGTCTGCTTTCAGTCCAACTAGAGGGCGAGGTAGGCTTTGCCATGCCATTTCTCGGACATGAGTTAACTTTTTATTTGCGGGCTATTATGGTTCGAGGTGAATTCTTTTATCCAGATGATTAAGTGTCACATGTGTGACACGAAGTAACACTGTCCTGACATTTTTTACACTAAACTTGTCATCCGAAAAAAAACAAAAAAAACTGAAACTTGCAATCCAAACATAAAGTTGCCACGGGTAACTAAACTTGCCATAAAAGAAGTCAGGACGGAATTGCTTCATGCCATACGT
Source organism: Triticum dicoccoides (assembly GCF_002162155.2). Classification (NCBI taxonomy): domain Eukaryota; kingdom Viridiplantae; phylum Streptophyta; class Magnoliopsida; order Poales; family Poaceae; genus Triticum; species Triticum dicoccoides. Next base: position 45,912,306 of record NC_041386.1, read on the forward strand.
GTGTCACTTGATCAGGGTCATACTTTTATACCGAAAAACAAAGAACTAAACTGAATTAGTTGGCTGATATTTCTGGTTTTCTATCAGTGTTCGAATCGCGTTTTCATCATGTATCGCCTGTTTGTGTTCACGTGTATCGCCTGTTTTCATCATGCATGAACTAAATTGACCATTAGCCCATATCCACTAAAATCGGCCTATCTTTTTCTTCTTCTAATTTCCCTACTTTGATGGCACGTCTAGACATGGCATTAAGCCCATGTACAATGCACACCCCATGCAATCCAATTCACTCGTGCCTCTACCTCCTAAAATCACTCTCTTTTGTATATAGATTTTCGTCCTCAAAAGGGCTTCCATCTCTCAACCTAGTCACTTCCCAACCTTCGGGTTAGATCTTCAAATTATTCTAGAAACTCAGGATGCGTTTCTTTTTCTATTTTACTTGGTACTGGTGTGATTTGATTGCTGCTAGGTGCTTGTACTTTTTCTCAGCTATGTGGTTGTGTTTTCAGATTCCTTACCCAACGTTGTTGTATGGGTCAGGACTGAATGGCCTCTTGTCTGTGATCACTGGGACCATTGCCGTTGTGATATCATATAAGAGCAAACCATTGATTTGTTTGCCATGACTTATTCTTGTTTGGGAGTAGTAATTAGCATTCTTTCATCTATCATAAATCTAGGTACATTACCTAAGTAAGTTTCAGTCAAGATTAGTTTACCACTCATAGAAAGCATAGTCCCTTGCCAAGAAGCTGCTTTCTTTCCCACTTTCTCTTTGACAGGTTCCAATCACTATTATTAAGTTTCCTATAATGCAGAGGGATGCCCAGGTATGAGGTATAAAAATCTGAGCATCAATGTCTTTCTTAACCAATGCCTCCCAAAATAGAGAACTTCATTTTTCAGGAAGTTGATTTTAAGTCCAGTCAAATGCTCAAAAAACACACAGAGAATATTCAACCTAGCGCTATGCTTCCTGGAAACAACACTAGAAAAGATCTTGATCATCCCCAAGTGTAGGGAACTATGTAGCACTTTCCAATGTGGAGGTGGAAGTATCGAGCATTGATATCCCGAGGGAGCTAAAGGTAAGAACCTTATTCTCTTAGCCTCGATCTGCCCTGATATAACCTTTCGTACACCAAGCGTTTGCTTTACCTAGACTCTAAAAAAGATAATTTGCAGGAAAAAAGATAATTTGCAATGCAAAAAAGGCAGTGTGCAAGATTATGAAGTGCAGGTAAATAAGCTTTAGGTACTAAAATTTAAAGTTGTGAACAAAATAAAAGAGAGCAAGTGTGGAAGTAGTGGTGATCGGTGGTGTGGAATTGATCCTAGGCCATTGGCTATGATAAAATAATAGATAGACACACATGCGGTTTTATATGCTAAGATGCTTAAAAATTCATTGACTAACATGTACTTATGATTGAAACCATTGTAAGCATCCCCAAGCACTAAGAATTTGTTAAGGTAAACCTAACCATAGCATTAAGTTCGATGAGTCTTTTTTTATCCCGTATGCTTGACTCATATACTTAGATGCGATAATATCTATCACTCCAGCCATCCTATGTATATATTCATCGCAACACATTACTAACCCTCAAGTGTGATCCAACATACATGCATGCTTATACATTAGCACAAAGCATAACACTTACATGCAATTCATATCAATCATACTAGATCACCAATGCCATAGGACAAAAGACAAAACACACACATAGTGACAACAAATCTTTGGATAAAAAATCATCAGATAAAACACCATCTTCAAGTAGGGGGCTACAGAGATTTTTTGGGTGAGTGGACCACTTTGTAGATGAGGGATTTTGCAGAAGATGATGGTTCAGTCAATGAAGACGATGACGGTGATGGTTCCCCGGTAGTGCTCTCGCGCCACCGGAAGAGAGGGGAAGACAGCCGTCCTCCTTCTTATCCCCCCCCTAGGTGGGGGAATGGTTTCTTCTCTAGTTTTTGGTGGCCATGGATGTGAAGGACGAGAGTCTCCCTCAACATTGGATATATAAATCTCGATGGAGCAATTTCTAGGTGTTGTTTTCTCAGTCTCGGACAATTTATTTATTCCCGGAGACCCATAACTCCAAAAAACTAAAATTTAAGGTGGTGGAGAAAACTTTGATAAAACTTTGCATTAAAAGAAGAGGTACATAGGCTGCTCTAGGTGCCAATTTAACCAAGGCCAAGGATGCATGGTTCCATTGCATGGAGCCCTAGTGGCCCCCTCTAGGTGCCCTTACAGTGCAGAGTCTCCTATGGTACATGTATCAACATTGTATTTCTTTTAAAAAAATT
>NC_041386.1:45914819-45915657 GCF_002162155.2 Triticum dicoccoides
GTTTCTGCTGCACCAAAAACATTAAAACAACAGCTGACGCTTACCATTGGATTAGTATGTAGCCTAAAAAGAAATTATGCCAAAATTATGTATAAATAATATGAATTAGCATGAACATAACCAAAATTATAGATAAATCATTGATGTATTATGGGGTGTTAATGTGGTATGTGAGTCCCCACGGGTTGATTCGACACCGTCGTGTAGGGCAGTGCACAGGCGGCCTCAACACATGTGTGCTTTCAGGAGACAATGTGAGGGCAGGTGACAATGTCAGCGTGTGTGTTACCTATCGGGGTAGAAGGGTGATGCGCTCTCCTAGGACCGGCAATGACACCCTCTCCGAGGACGAGAAAGTTAGCATGTTCAACTTTTTTTAGTTGTTATATGTTGTGTCTTAGTTGCCATAGTTTGCTATACTTTATGTTTGAGTAAGTTTTTACAGGTAATGATACTTATTTGCTATAGTAATATGAACTTAATTAAAGTTGCTAATATTTGATATAGGTGTGTTTTAGTTGCTATAGAATAAATATGCCTATAGTTTGCTATAAGCCACAATTCAAGAGATAATAATTGCTATTGTAAAAAAATTGTTATAAGATACAATACTATTTAGTAATGATACTTAATACTATAGTTATTAGCTACTATTTCAATAATGATAGTTAATACTAAAGCTATAAGCTACTATTTTAGTAAAGATACTTGATATTAAAGATACTTCATAAGTGCTATAGTTTTTGGCGAAAATAATAATCTTTGTTCGGTTGATCGCTTCCGATTTGGGAGGTGTCATTTCCTGAGCTACCATTCAAATGAGAACCTTTAGTAGTGT
>NC_041386.1:45915910-45935501 GCF_002162155.2 Triticum dicoccoides
CCTTCAACTAGCAACGTCGGTCTAGTCATAGTGGGCGCCTAAAGCGTGCTGATAATGTGAAGAGGTCGGGGTAGACCGAACTTGATATGGGAGGAGTCCCTAAAGAGTGATCTGAAGGACTAGAGTATCACCAAAGAACTAGCAATAGACAGGGGTGCATGGAAGCTCGCTATCCATGTGTCAGAACCATGAGTTGGTTGCGAGATCTTATGAGTTTCACCTCTAGCCTACCCCAACTTATTTGGGACTAAAGGCTTTGTTGTAGTTGTTGATGAAATGGAATGAAGTTTCTATCAAAAATGGAGTGAAATTTGCATTTATGATGTTTTGTGCTCTTAAGTTTACCTATACATTGTTCCAAACAAAAACAGAGTGACAAGTGTGAATGTAGGCACACATCAGAGGTAAGGCTAATAGGCTTAGCATGGCAGGAGAACCAACGACGGGTGCCTTTAGTCCGCGCGTCATAGCTATTGCGTTACTAGTGATGAGCAGCTTGTCTGCTACTAAGTACTCCCTCCGTTTCTAAATATAAGTTTTTTTAGAGATTCCAATACGGGGAAAAGGCATATTGGCTTGCTTCAGCGTTATTTCCTTATTGAACGTGGAGACATATTTCATTGTAGTTACATTACATAATGGCAAATGTGGGTATTTTTTTTTCACTTAAACCATATCGATGGTTATGAAAGTTTAGCTTATTAAATAAAGGGTCAGATGTTTCTGATTTTTGTCATAATTTTTAGCATAATTCTCTTTTTTCTGGTTAACCCATCAAATATTTTTTTTATATAATAAGCGTGTCCTTTATTTGGAAAAGTTCAGGAATTTTAAACAAAATCGCAAACTTAAGAAAATCACGCAGATTTTAAAACGTTTGCGAACTTGAAATAAGTACATTGATATGGAAAAAGTTACGCGAATATGAAGAAAGTATGTGGGTTTGAAAAAATACCATAAACTTGAGAAAAGTGCACCAATTTGAAAAAATTGCGCTAATTTGAAAAAAGTACACGGATTTAAAAAAAGTTCACATATTTTTAAAAAGTGTGCGGATTTAAAAAATTACATGAATTTGAGAAAATTACGCAAACTTGAATAAAGTGTGCGAACTTGAAGAAAGTACATGAATTTCAAAAGGAAGCTTACAGATTTGAAAAAGGCACGCTAATTTGAGTGAGCATCAATCAAAACCAGGGTGAGTTAGCATCAAAATGGGTCAAAACCGAGACCAGGGATGAACCCTGTCCAGTTTGTTGATGGGTGCAAATTGTTCGGTTTCAGAGTTGAGGGATCAAATCTGGACTCCACCAAGAAATGAGGGGCGGAAAGTATACTTTTCTCTTTAATAAGTCCTCATTTTCCCCTAATTTTTTTCACTCCCATATGTTATTATGAAGTATTGTATGCAAAACAAATTGAACATGGCTAAAGATATGTACCTCAAAACTACTCCTCCGTTCCAAAATAAATGTTTCAACTTTGTACTAACTCTAGTACAAATTTAAACTAAGCTCAAGACACTTATTTTAAGACGGAGGGAGTATATCTCTACCTAATATTAAAGGAATGATTGTTTCTCCAGATTTTTTCGTTCACGATGGGACCCACATAATTTTCGTACGTCCCAGGCTTCGTATGTCGCAGGCGTTTCATTTCTATCCAAAAAAATCACAGGGCGCACAGAGCCGCATTGGGTCGGCCCATTAGCGTACAAACAACTCGCGTCAGTAAAAGAATTTTCATAAAAAATACTGCAACGCGAGGAATCGAAACTAGCCGCTCACGCTTGACCACTCAAATGATAATCACTAGACTAAACAAGACTAGGTGTTTAATTAGCACCACAAAATTTTAAATTAAGTACATAGCCACGCTAGATACTGAGAGGAATTTATTTTAAAGTTAATATATTTTAGAACGCGAAAATTTTGCAAATTTGTTAATAAAAAGTTTAAAGCTGAATATTTTTTTAAAGAACAATATTTGTCTTTTTTCTGAAACCTCAGTATTTTTTTAAAACACAAACAATTTTTAAAACTAGGAGGTATTGTTGTGATTATTTCTCAAAATTGCAAACATTTTAAAAACACAAATATTTTTTGAACTTTAAATTTGAAAAGGCAAACATTTTTGTCAACATGTTTTTTTACCTGGGAGGCATTGTAGTTATATTGTTTTAATCTATACCTATATTAGTAAAACTTGGCAAAATTTTGAAATATGCCCACATGATGGACCCAGCCGCTCACGCTAGACCACTCAAATGGTAACCACTAGACTAAACAGGACTAGGTGTTTATTAGCACCACGAAATTTTAAATTAAATACACAGCCACGGAAGATACTGAGAGGAATTTATTTTAATGTGAATATATTTTAGAACATGAAAATTTTGCAAAGTTGTTAATAAAAAGTTCAAAGCCGAATGTTGTTTTAAAGAACAATATTTGCCTTTTTTTAAACCTGAGTATTTTTTAAACACAAACAATTTTTAAAACTAGGAGGTATTGTTGTGATTATTTCTTGAATTTGCAAACATTTTAAAAACACAAATATTTTTTGAACTTTAAATTTGAAAAGGCAAACATTTTTGTCAACATGTTTTTTTAAACTGGGAGGCACTGTAGCTATATTGTTTTACGCTATACCAATATTAATAAAACTTGGTGAATTTTTGAAATATGCCCACATGATGCTTTGTTTTACTTCATTTTGTTAACTGGCAACAAGGGCGGCAAAGACGACAAGCGGAAACATATGTCTGGTGTTATATGGAAATGGAGGATGTGGACCTGAGGATGAGGTACTAGTCATGTTTATTATGTTATGGGCATGTGGGTGAGGTCTTTAGCCATGATCAGTGGGTAAGGGCGTGGGAGGGCTGTTTTCTCCTATTGCAACGCACGGGCATGTTTCCTAGTCCTTCAAAACTATCGACTACTGATCTGTTACCATCATTCCGAAAAAAAGTTTCTACGATAATTCTTTGTAGGAATTCACATACTTGTCTCATTACACCTTACTGAAATATTTGTTTCTTTCAATGAAGATGAAATAGTAACCATTGCACATTCATTTACTTCGTACAACAAAACATGTTTTGCATGCACTTATCGTAGCTATGATAACATCTTGGGTCAAACTAAAACTGGCGAAATAGCCAAGTCCTCTTTCTTCTTCATACTATTCATGTAAAACCGGTCAATTTTCGCCCAATGGAAAGATAATAATTGTAACACGTGGCCATTTGCCTAAATAGAGCACTAACACTTTTTTCTATAGAAATAACAATATTTTTTGTTCATGAATATCCAGAAGCACCTCAAAGAATATTTTTAAAATATTTTCATTTTTTAAAATTTAAATATTTTCATTTTTTAGATTTAATTTTCCATTGTGTGTGAACATGCGGTTGGACACTTTATACTTGCCCTTGACCTTGGTAAACTACACTTCTAGCGGTGTTGTTGTTCATTATTGCACGTTTTATCCCTTTTTTTACGAATTGCTAATTGCATGTAGTACGCATGTACCCCTCTCTATTGAAGTTTTTTTAGTCTTCGTAGTTCAATGCCTGACCGAATATGCAATTTTTTAAAATATTACATTATTTCATTAATTCGAGAGATAATACGTGGTTCTGAAAATTTTCAAAAATAATACACCATCAACTTAGGTGAAGCCAATTGGATCCAGTTGGACACGGCGAAACCGATTAGGATCTAGTCGGCTTTGGGTAAGCCGATTAGGATCCAGTCGGCATTGCCAAAGCCGACAACTACTAATTGGTTTCGCTGAAACCAATTAGTGCCGACGGCTGCATGCAACCATATTTTGCACTGTAATTTTATCCTTCCACCCTTTCCACTAGTAGAAAAAGGGTCAAACGTGAAGCATATTAGTGCCGGTTTGAATTTGAGCCGGCACTAATGTGTCCATTAGTGCCGGTTCCAATGGCTAGCCGGGCCGCTCTCATTAGTACCGGTTCGTAGCGAACCTTTAGCACCGGTTCGTGTCACGAACCGGTACTAATGAGAGTGGTGGCAGGATGTTGTCAGTCTGGGGCCCCTCCAGCACCTTTAGTACCAGGTCGTATCACGAACCGGTACTAAAGATCGTCCTACATAGACCCTTCGTCCACCCGAGCTCGCTCTGTTCTTCCCCTTTCCCCTCTCATCTCTGTTCTTTTCCCTCTTCCTCTCAAGCTCATCACACATTTTGCCCAAAATTTGTCAAGATTTGAAGGCCCCCATCCATTCAAATGATCACAAAGGTTAGCAATTTTTTCCTTTCATCTCTCATTGCTAGACTAGCTCGTGCAATGCTTTATATAGTGATTGATTTTTGAGTTTAGTAATTTGGGAGGAATTATGTATATGTGCTACTATTTGATTTATATGCAATTTGAGATCAAAAATAACACTTAGTTTGCATATGTAGGTGTGGTTTACTTAGTACCTTCTAAATCTCCGTCGTAACCACCGTCGATCGCTCGCAACGTCCCGTCGCCGGCACCACCTTGTGGTGAGCCTCTTGTTCATGAAGTTTTATATAAAAAATTGATGTTTATGTGATTTGGATATATAGTTACTCGTATAATTATCTTACCCATACGTTGTTTGTTATACATAGTGCCATGCATGGTTTTGATATCCGTCCCCGTCGGCCCTTGTCCGGGTTATGATTCGGATGTGGTATATTCTTTTTTAAAACTATTCATTGCATTTCGTGTTTATGACAAATTATGCCCATCAAGTTGACATAGATATTTGTATGTAGGAGGTAGTTGAACCGGAAATTCCAACTGACCCTATTGTCGAGAGGTTAAATTTAGTTGAAAGAGAAAATGATGATTTGAAGGAAAAATTGAAAAGAATTGAGGGGGAGAAGATGGAATTGGAGTTGCATGTTGCCGATGTCGTCGATGATCACAAGATTAAGATGGAGAAAATGCACTTGAAGATTAGAAAGATTAGAAAATATGCCATTCATAGTGAGGCTTGGTATCATTATGCTGTTGGATCAATTGTTACCTTAGTTGCGATCTTGATCGCATTTGTTGTTGCATTTAAATTCTTTAGCTAGAGAGTTATTTGTTTGTTGCATTTAAGTGTTGTATGATCTTTATGTATGAACTTTATGTATTGTATTAATTTGATGTTTTCGGTGCTGTGTATTGAAGATGAGCCGGCAATGGATGTACGATGACCGATGCTCTCCTGAGTTCATTAATGGCGTGCGTACTTTTCTGCTTGCGGCTGAGGGAAACAAGCGAGCGGATGGTTTTATGCCTTATCCATGTGCTGGCTGTAAGAATGGTCACAATTACTCTACGTCAAAAACCATTCACGTCCACCTATTTGAGTCCGGTTTCATGCCCCACTATAATGTTTGGACCAAGCATGGAGAAAGAGGGGTTATGATGGAAGACAATGAAGAAGTAGAGGACGACGACAGCTATCCTGGCCATGGGTTCCCTGAATACGATGATACAACAATGAGGGAAGAAGCTGAGCCGGTAATGCGGGAAGAAGCTGAGCCAGCAATGCGGGAAGAAGCTGAAGAAGAGGCATCGGATGAGCCCGTTGATGATCTAGGTCGGGCCATTGCCGATGCAAAGAGAAACTGCGCAAGTGATTTGGAGAAGAAGAAGTTGCAGTGCATATTAGAGGATCACAAAAAATTGTTGTACCCGAATTGCGTAGGTGACAAGAAAAAGCTGGGCACCACACTGGAACTGCTGCAATGAAAGGCAGAGAATGGTGTATCTGACAAGGGATTTGGAAAGTTGCTGGTAATGATAAAGGATATGCTTCCAAAGGACTGAAGGAAATATGCCCTAGAGGCAATAATAAAGTTATTATTTATTTCCTTATAATCATGATAAATGTTTATTATTCATGCTAGAATTGTATTTTCCGGAAACATAATACATGTGTGAATACATAGACAAACAGAGTGTCACTAGTATGCCTCTACTTGACTAGCTCGTTAATCAAAGATGGTTATGTTTCCTAACCATGAACAATGAGTTGTTATTTGATTAACGAGGTCACATCATTAGTAGAATGATCTGATTGACATGACCCATTCCATTAGCTTAGCACCTGATCGTTTAGTATGTTGCTATTGCTTTCTTCATGACTTATACATGTTCCTACGACTATGAGATTATGCAACTCCCGTTTACCGGAGGAACACTTTGGGTACTACCAAACGTCACAACGTAAATGGGTGATTATAAAGGAGTACTACAGGTGTCTCCAATGGTCGATGTTGGGTTGGCGTATTTCGAGATTAGGATTTGTCACTCCGATTGTCGGAGAGGTATCTCTGGGCCCTCTCGGTAATACACATCACATAAGCCTTGCAAGCATTACAACTAATATGTTAGAGATGATGTATTACGGAACGAGTAAAGAGACTTGCCGTTAACGAGATTGAACTAGGTATTGGATACCGACGATCGAATCTCGGGCAAGTAACATACCGATGACAAAGGGAACAACGTATGTTGTTATGCGGTCTGACCGATAAAGATCTTCATAGAATATGTAGGAGCCAATATGGGCATCCAGGTCCCGCTATTGGTTATTGACCAGAGACATGTCTCGGTCATGTCTACATTGTTCTCGAACCCGTAGGGTCCGCACGCTTAAGGTTACGATGACAGTTATATTATGAGTTTATGCATTTTGATGTACCGAAGGTTGTTCGGAGTCCCGGATGTGATCACGGACATGACGAGGAGTCTCGAAATGGTCGAGACGTAAAGATTGATATATTGGAAGCCTATGTTTGGACATCGGAAGTGTTCCGGGTGAAATCGGGATTTTACCGGGTTACCGGGAGGTTACCGGAACCCCCCGGGAGCCATATGGGCCATCATGGGCCTTAGTGGAAAGGAGAAAGGGGCAGCCCAAGGTGGCTGCGCCTCTTTCCCCTCCCCTAGTCCTATTAGGACTAGGAGAAGGTGGCCGGCCCCCCTCTCTCTCCCTTCCCTTCCGAGGAATCCTAGTTGGACTAGGATTGGGGGGAGGAATCCTACTCCCAGAGGGAGTAGGACTCTCCTGCGCCTCCCTCTTTGGCCGGCCAGCCTCCCCTCCTCTCCTCCTTTATATACGGAGGCAGGGGCACCTCTAAACACACAAGTTGACACAAGTTGATCCACGTGATCGATTCCTTAGCCGTGTGCGGTGCCCCCTGCCACCATATTCCTCGATAATACTGTAGCGGAGTTTAGGCGAAGCCCTGCTGCTGTAGTTCATCAAGATCGTCACCACGCCGTCGTGCTGACGAAACTCTTCCCCGACACTTTGCTGGATCGGAGTCCGGGGATCGTCATCGAGCTGAACGTGTGCTCGAACTCGGAGGTGCCGTAGTTTCGGTGCTTGATCGGTTGGATCGTGAAGACGTACGACTACTTCCTCTACGTCGTGTCATTGCTTCCGCAGTCGGTCTGCGTTGGGTACGTAGACAACACTCTCCTCTCGTTGCTATGCATCACATGATCCTGTGTGCGCGTAGGAAATTTTTTGAAATTACTACGAAACCCAACAGTGGCATCCGAGCCTAGGTTAATGTTGTTGATGTTATATGCACGAGTAGAACACAAGTGAGTTGTGGACGATACAAGTCATACTGCGTACCAGCATGTCATATTTTGGTTCAGCGGTATTGTTGGACGAGACGACCCGGACCAACCTTGCGCGTACGCTTACGCGAGACCGGTTCCCTCGACGTGCTTTGCACAGAGATGGCTTGCGGGCGACTGCCTCTCCAACTTTAGTTGAACCAAGTATGGCTACGCCCGGTCCTTGCGAAGGTTAAAACGGAGTCTATTTGACAAACTATCGTTGTGGTTTTGATGCGTAGGTGAGATTGGTTCTTACTTAAGCCCGTAGCAGCCACGTAAAACATGCAACAACAAAGTAGAGGACGTCTAACTTGTTTTTGCAGGGCATGTTGTGATGTGATATGGTCAAGGCATGATGCTGAATTTTATTGTATGAGATGATCATGTTTTGTAACCAAGTTATCGGCAACTGGCAGGAGCCATATGGTTGTCGCTTTATTGTATGCAATGCAATCGCGATGTAATGCTTTACTTTATTACTAAACGGTAGTGATAGTCGTGGAAGCATAAGATTGGCGAGACGATAACGATGCTACGATGGAGATCAAGGTGTCGCGCCGGTGACGATGGTGATCATGACGGTGCTTCGGAGATGGAGATCACAAGCACAAGATAATGATGGCCATATCATATCACTTATATTGATTGCATGTGATGTTTATCTTTTTATGCATCTTATCTTGCTTTGATTGACGGTAGCATTATGAGATGATCTCTCACTAAATTATCAAGAAGTGTTCTCCCTGAGTATGCACCGTTGCAAAAGTTCTTCGTGCTGAGACACCACGTGATGATCGGGTGTGATAGGCTCTACGTTCAAATACAACGGGTGCAAAACAGTTGCGCACGCAGAATACTCAGGTTAAACTTGACGAGCCTAGCATATGCAGATATGGCCTCGGAACACGGAGACCGAAAGGTCGAGCGTGAATCATATAGTAGATATGATCAACATAATGATGTTCACCGATGAAACTACTCCATCTCACGTGATGATCGGACATGGTTTAGTTGATTTGGATCACGTGATCACTTAGAGGATTAGAGGGATGTCTATCTAAGTGGGAGTTCTTTAATAATATGATTAATTGAACTTAAAATTTATCATGAACTTAGTCCATGATAGTATCTTGCTTGTTTATGTTGATTGTAGATAGATGGCTCGTGCTGTTGTTCCGTTAAATTTTAATGCGTTCCTTGAGAAAGCAAAGTTGAAAGATGATGGTAGCAATTACACGGACTGGGTCCGTAACTTGAGGATTATCCTCATTGCTGCACAGAAGAATTACGTCCTGGAAGCACCGCTGGGTGCCAGGCCTGCTGCTGGAGCAACGCCAGATGTTATGAACGTCTGGCAGAGCAAAGCTGATGACTACTCGATAGTTCAGTGTGCCATGCTTTACGGCTTAGAATCGGGACTTCAACGACGTTTTGAACGTCATGGAGCATATGAGATGTTCCAGGAGTTGAAGTTAATATTTCAAGCAAATGCCCGGATTGAGAGATATGAAGTCTCCAATAAGTTCTATAGCTGCAAGATGGAAGAGAACAGTTCTGTCAGTGAGCATATACTCAAAATGTCTGGGTATAATAATCACTTGATTCAATTGGGAGTTAATCTTCCAGATGATTGCGTCATTGACAGAATTCTCCAATCACTGCCACCAAGCTACAAGAGCTTCGTGATGAACTATAATATGCAAGGGATGAACAAGACTATTCCCGAGCTCTTCGCAATGCTAAAAGCTGCGGAGGTAAAAATCAAGAAGGAGCATCAAGTGTTGATGGTTAACAAGACCACTAGTTTCAAGAAAAAGGGCAAAGGGAAGAAAAATGGGAACTTCAAAAAGAACGGCAAGAAAGTTGCTGCTCAAGAGAAGAAACCCAAGTCTAGACCTAAGCCTGAAACTGAGTGCTTCTACTGCAAGCAGACTGGTCACTGGAAGCGGAACTGCCCCAAGTATTTGGCGGATAAGAAGGATGGCAAGGTGAACAAAGGTATATGTGATATACATGTTATTGATGTGTACCTTACCAATGCTCGCAGTAGCACCTGGGTATTTGATACTGGTTCTGTTGCTAATATTTGCAACTCGAAACAGGGACTACAGAATAAGCGGGCACTGGCAAAGGACGAGGTGACGATGCGCGTGGGAAACGGTTCCAAAGTCGATGTGATCGCGGTCGGCACGCTACCTCTACATCTACCTTCGGGATTAATATTAGACCTAAATAATTGTTATTTGGTGCCAGCGTTGAGCATGAACATTATATCTGGATCTTGTTTAATGCGAGACGGCTATTCATTTAAATCAGAGAATAATGGTTGTTCTATTTATATGAGTAATATCTTTTATGGTCATGCACCCTTGAAGAGTGGTCTATTCTTACTAAATCTCGATAGTAGTAATACACATATTCATAATGTTGAAACCAAAAGATACAGAGTTGATAATGAAAGTGCAACTTATTTGTGGCACTGTCGTTTAGGTCATATCGGTGTAAAACGCATGAAGAAACTCCATACTAATGGACTTTTGGAACCACTTGATTATGAATCACTTGGTACTTGCGAACCGTGCCTCATGGGCAAGATGACTAAAACACCGTTCTCCGGTACTATGGAGAGAGCAACAGATTTGTTGGAAATCATACATACCGATGTATGTGGTCCGATGAATATTGAGGCTCGTGGCGGATATCGTTATTTTCTCACCTTCACAGATGATTTGAGCAGATATGGATATATCTACTTAATGAAGCATAAGTCTGAAACATTTGAAAAGTTCAAAGAATTTCAGAGTGAAGTTGAAAATCATCGTAACAAGAAAATAAAGTTTCTACGATCTGATCGTGGAGGAGAATATTTGAGTTACGAGTTTGGTGTACATTTGAAAAAATGTGGAATAGTTTCGCAACTCACGCCCCCCGGAACACCACAGCGTAATGGTGTGTCCGAACGTCGTAATCGTACTTTACTAGATATGGTGCGATCTATGATGTCTCTTACAGATTTACCGCTATCATTTTGGGGATATGCTTTAGAGACGGCCGCATTCACGTTAAATAGGGCACCATCAAAATCCGTTGAGACGACGCCTTATGAACTATGGTTTGGCAAGAAACCAAAGTTGTCGTTTCTTAAAGTTTGGGGCTGCGATGCTTATGTGAAAAAACTTCAACCTGATAAGCTCGAACCCAAATCGGAGAAATGTGTATTCATAGGATACCCAAAGGAAACTGTTGGGTACACCTTCTATCACAGATCCGAAGGCAAAACATTTGTTGCTAAGAATGGATCATTTCTAGAGAAGGAGTTTCTCTCGAAAGAAGTGAGTGGGAGGAAAGTAGAACTTGACGAGGTAACTGTACCTGCTCCCTTACTGGAAAGTAGTTCATCACAGAAAACTGTTTCAGTGACACCTACACCAGTTAGTGAGGAAGCTAATGATGATCATGAAACTTCAGGACAAGATACTACTGAACCTCGTAGATCAACCAGAGCGAGATCCGCACCAGAGTGGTACGGTAATCCTGTTCTGGAAATCATGCTGCTAGATCATGATGAACCTACGAACTATGAAGAAGCGATGGTGAGCCCAGATTCCGCAAAATGGCTTGAAGCCATGAAATCTGAGATGGGATCCATGTATGAGAACAAAGTATGGACTTTGGTTGACTTGCCCGATGATCGGCAAGCAATTGAGAATAAATGGATCTTCAAGAAGAAGACTGACGCTGATGGTAATGTTACTGTCTACAAAGCTCGACTTGTCGCAAAAGGTTTTCAACAAGTTCAAGGGGTTGACTACGATGAGACTTTCTCACCCGTAGCGATGCTTAAGTCTGTCCGAATCATGTTAGCGATTGCCGCATTTTATGATTATGAAATTTGGCAGATGGATGTCAAAACTGCATTCCTGAATGGATTTCTGGAAGAAGAGTTGTATATGATGCAACCGGAAGGTTTTGTCGATCCAAAGGGAGCTAACAAAGTATGCAAGCTCCAGCGATCCATTTATGGACTGGTGCAAGCCTCTCGGAGTTGGAATAAATGCTTTGATAGTGTGATCAAAGCATTTGGTTTTATACAGACTTTCGGAGAAGCCTGTATTTACAAGAAAGTGAGTGGGAGCTCTATAGCATTTCTGATATTATATGTGGATGACATATTACTGATTGGAAATGATATAGAATTTCTGGATAGCATAAAGGGATACTTGAATAAGAGTTTTTCAATGAAAGACCTCGGTGAAGCTGCTTACATATTAGGCATAAAGATCTATAGAGATAGATCAAGGCGCTTAATTGGACTTTCACAAAGCACATACCTTGACAAGATTTTGAAGAAGTTCAAAATGGATCAAGCAAAGAAAGGGTTCTTGCCTGTGTTACAAGGTGTGAAGTTGAGTCAGACTCAATGCCCGACCACTGCAGAAGATAGAGAGGAAATGAAAAATGTTCCCTATGCTTCAGCAATAGGCTCTATCATGTATGCAATTCTGTGTACCAGACCTGATGTGTGCCTTGCTATAAGCTTAGCAGGGAGGTACCAAAGTAATCCAAGAGTGGATCACTGGACAGCGGTCAAGAACATCCTGAAATACCTGAAAAGGACTAAGGATATGTTTCTCGTATATGGAGGTGACAAAGAGCTCACCGTAAGAGGTTACGTTGATGCAAGCTTTGACACTGATCCAGACGATTCTAAATCGCAAACCGGATACGTGTTTACATTAAACGGTGGAGCTGTCAGTTGGTGCAGATCTAAACAAAGCGTCATAGCGGGATCTACATGTGAAGCGGAGTACATAGCTGCTTCGGAAGCAGCGACGAAGGAGTCTGGATGAAGGAGTTCATATCCGATCTAGGTGTCATACCTAGTGCATCGGGTCCAATGAAAATCTTTTGTGACAATACTGGTGCAATTGCCTTGGCAAAGGAATCCAGATTTCACAAGAGGACCAAGCACATCAAGAGACGCTTCAATTCCATCCGGGATGTAGTCCAGGTGGGAGACATAGAGATTTGCAAGATACATACGGATCTGAATGTTGCAGACCCATTGACTAAGCCTCTTCCACGAGCAAAACATGATCAGCACCAAGGCTCCATGGGTGTTAGAATCATTACTGTGTAATCTAGATTATTGACTCTAGTGCAAGTGGGAGACTGAAGGAAATATGCCCTAGAGGCAATAATAAAGTTATTATTTATTTCCTTATATCATGATAAATGTTTATTATTCATGCTAGAATTGTATTAACCAGAAACATAATACATGTGTGAATACATAGACAAACAGAGTGTCACTAGTATGCCTCTACTTGACTAGATCGTTAATCAAAGATGGTTATGTTTCCTAACCATGAACAAAGGGTTGTTATTTGATTAACGAGGTCACATCATTAGTTGAATGATCTGATTGACATGACCCATTCCATTAGCTTAGCACCCGATCATTTAGTATGTTGCTATTGCTTTCTTCATGACTTTACATGTTCCTATGACTATGAGATTATGCAACTCCCGTTTACCGGAGGAACACTTTGTGTGATACCAAATGTCACAACGTAACTGGGTGATTATAAAAGAGCTCTACAGGTGTCTCCAAAGGTAGATGTTGGGTTGGCGTATTTCGAGATTAGGATTTGTCACTCCGATTGTAGGAGAGGTATATCTGGGCCCTCTCGGTAATGCACATCACATAAGCCTTGCAAGCATTGCAACTAATGAGTTAGTTGCGGGATGATGTATTACAGAACGAGTAAAGAGACTTGCCGGTAACGAGATTGAACTAGGTATTGGATACCGACGATCGAATCTCGGGCAAGTAACATACCGATGACAAAGGGAACAACGTATGTTGTTATGCGGTCTGACCGATAAAGATCTTCGTAGAATATGTAGGAGCCAATATGGGCATCCAGGTCCCGCTATTGGTTATTGACCGAAGATGTGTCTTGGTCATGTCTACATTGTTCTCGAACCGTAGGGTCCGCATGCTTAACGTTACGATGACAGTTATTATGAGTTTATGCATTTTGATGTACCGAAGTTAGTTCGGAGTCCCGGATGTGATCACGGACATGACGAGGAGTCTCGAAATGGTCGATACATAAAGATTCATATATTGGAAGCCTATGTTTGGATATCGGAAGTGTTCCGGGTGAAATCGGTATTTTACCGGAGTACCGGGAGGTTACCGGAACCCCCCGGGGGCTGTATGGGCCTTAATGGGCTTTAGTGGAAAGGAGAAGGGGCAGCCCAAGATGGGCTGCGCGCCTCCCACCTCCCCTAGTCCTATTAGGACAAGGAGAGGTGGCCGGCCCCCCTTTCTCTCTTTCCCCCTCAGCGAATCCTACTCCAACTAGGATTGGGGGAGGTCCTACTCCCAGAGGGAGTAGGACTCCCTTGGCGCGCTCTCCTTGGCCGGCCGGCCCCCTCCCCTTGGCTCCTTTATATACGGAGGCAGGGGGCACCCCTAGACACACAAGTTGATCATTGAGATCGTTCCTTAGCCGTGTGCGGTGCCCCTGCCACCATATTCCACCTCGATTATATTGTAGCAGTGCTTAGGCGAAGCCTGAAGGAAATATGCCCTAGAGGCAATAATAAAGTTATTATTTATTTCCTTATAATCATGATAAATGTTTATTATTCATGCTAGAATTGTATTTTCCGGAAACATAATACATGTGTGAATACATAGACAAACAGAGTGTCACTAGTATGCCTCTACTTGACTAGCTCGTTAATCAAAGATGGTTATGTTTCCTAACCATGAACAATGAGTTGTTATTTGATTAACGAGGTCACATCATTAGTAGAATGATCTGATTGACATGACCCATTCCATTAGCTTAGCACCTGATCGTTTAGTATGTTGCTATTGCTTTCTTCATGACTTATACATGTTCCTACGACTATGAGATTATGCAACTCCCGTTTACCGGAGGAACACTTTGGGTACTACCAAACGTCACAACGTAAATGGGTGATTATAAAGGAGTACTGCAGGTGTCTCCAATGGTCGATGTTGGGTTGGCGTATTTCGAGATTAGGATTTGTCACTCCGATTGTCGGAGAGGTATCTCTGGGCCCTCTCGGTAATACACATCACATAAGCCTTGCAAGCATTACAACTAATATGTTAGTTGTGAGATGATGTATTACGGAACGAGTAAAGAGACTTGCCGTTGACGAGATTGAACTAGGTATTGGATACCGACGATCGAATCTCGGGCAAGTAACATACCGATGACAAAGGGAACAACGTATGTTGTTATGCGGTCTGACCGATAAAGATCTTCGTAGAATATGTAGGAGCCAATATGGGCATCCAGGTCCCGCTATTGGTTATTGACCAGAGACATGTCTCGGTCATGTCTACATTGTTCTCGAACCCGTAGGGTCCGCACGCTTAAGGTTACGATGACAGTTATATTATGAGTTTATGCATTTTGATGTACCGAAGGTTGTTCGGAGTCCCGGATGTGATCACGGACATGACGAGGAGTCTCGAAATGGTCGAGACGTAAAGATTGATATATTGGAAGCCTATGTTTGGACATCGGAAGTGTTCCGGGTGAAATCGGGATTTTACCGGGTTACCGGGAGGTTACCGGAACCCCCCGGGAGCCATATGGGCCATCATGGGCCTTAGTGGAAAGGAGAAAGGGGCAGCCCAAGGTGGCTGCGCCTCTTTCCCCTCCCCTAGTCCTATTAGGACTAGGAGAAGGTGGCCGGCCCCCCTCTCTCTCCCTTCCCTTCCGAGGAATCCTAGTTGGACTAGGATTGGGGGGAGGAATCCTACTCCCAGAGGGAGTAGGACTCTCCTGCGCCTCCCTCTTTGGCCGGCCAGCCTCCCCTCCTCTCCTCCTTTATATACGGAGGCAGGGGCACCTCTAAACACACAAGTTGACACAAGTTGATCCACGTGATCGATTCCTTAGCCGTGTGCGGTGCCCCCTGCCACCATATTCCTCGATAATACTGTAGCGGAGTTTAGGCGAAGCCCTGCTGCTGTAGTTCATCAAGATCGTCACCACGCCGTCGTGCTGACGAAACTCTTCCCCGACACTTTGCTGGATCGGAGTCCGGGGATCGTCATCGAGCTGAACGTGTGCTCGAACTCGGAGGTGCCGTAGTTTCGGTGCTTGATCGGTTGGATCGTGAAGACGTACGACTACTTCCTCTATGTCGTGTCATTGCTTCCGCAGTCGGTCTGCGTTGGGTACGTAGACAACACTCTCCTCTCGTTGCTATGCATCACATGATCCTGTGTGCGCGTAGGAAATTTTTTGAAATTACTACGAAACCCAACAAGGACAACGAATTGCCCGAGAGTATGTACGAAGCAAAGAAGGCCGTCTGCCCTCTAGGGTTAGAGGTGCAGAAGATACATGCATGCCCTAATGATTGCATCCTCTACCGCGGTGAGTACGAGGATTTGAACGCTTGCCCGGTATGCGGTGCATTGTGCTATAAGATCAGCCACGATGACCCTGGTGATGTCGAGGGCGAGCGCCCCAGGAAGAAGATTCCTGCCAAGGTGATGTGGTATGCTCCTATAATACCACGGTTGAAATGTTTGTTCCAAAACAAAGAGCATGCCAAGGCGATGCGATGGCACAGAGAAGATCGTAAGAAAGACGGAAAGTTGAGAGTACCCGCTGACGGGTCGCAGTGGAGAAAGATCGAAAGAAAGTACGGGAAGGAGTTTGCAGATGACGCAAGGAACGTATGGTTTGGTCTAAGCGCAGATGGCATTAATCCTTTTGGGGAGCAGAGCAGCAACCATAGCACCTGGCCTGTGACTCTATGTTTGTATAACCTTCCTCCTTGGTTGTGCATGAAGCGGAAGTTCATTATGATGCCAGTGCTCATCCAAGGCCCTAAGCAACCCGGCAACGACATTGATGTGTACCTAAGGCCATTAGTTGAAGAACTCTTACAACTGTGGAATGGAACAGGTGTACGTGCGTGGGATGAGCACATGGGAGAAGAATTTGACCTAAAGGTGTTGCTGTTCGTGACCATCAATGATTGGCCTGCTCTCAGTAACCTTTCAGGACAGACAAACAAGCGATACCACGCATGCACGCACTGTTTGGACGATACCGACAGTATATATTTGGCTAATTGTAAGAAGAATGTGTACCTGGGACATCGTCGATTTCTTCTGAGCAGGCATCCCGTAAGAAAGAAAGGCAAGCATTTCAAAGGTGAGGCGGATCACCGGACGAAGCCTCGCCACCGTACTGGTGCTGATGTACATGATATGGTCAAGGATTTGAAGGTGGTCTTTGGAAAGGGTCCTGGTGGACAACCTGTTCTGAATGACGCTGACGGACGTGCACCCATGTGAAAGAAGAAATCTATATTTTGGGACCTGCCCTATTGGAAAGACCTAGAGGTCCGCTCCACAATCGACGTGATGCACGTGACGAAGAATCTTTGTGTGACCCTGCTTGGCTTCTTGGGCATGTATGGGAAGACAAAAGATACACCTGAGGCACGGGAGGACCAGCAACGTATGCACGGAAAAGACGGCATACATCAAGGTCATGCAAGCTACGCTCTTACCAAAGAAGAGAAGAAAATCTTCTTTGAATGCCTGCTCAGTAGTAAGGTACCGTCTGGCTTCTCGTCGAATATAAAGGGAATAATAAACATGGCAGAGAAAAAGTTCCGGAACCTAAAGTCTCATGACTGCCACGTGATTATGACGCAACTGCTTCTGGTTGCATCGAGGGGGCTTCTACCGGAAAACGTTCGATTAGCCATTGTGAAGCTATGTGCATTTCTCAATGCAATCTCTCAGAAGGTAATCGATCCAGAAATCATACCAAGGTTAGAGAATGATTTGGTGCAATGTCTTGTCAGTTTCGAGTTGGTGTTCCTACCGTCCTAGTTCACCTATGCGAAGAGATTAACGTTTTGGGTCCTGTATTTCTACACAATATGTTCCCCTTTGAGAGGTTCATGGGAGTCTTAAAGAAATATGTTTATAACCGTGCTAGGCCAGAAGGAAGCATCTCCAAGGGCCATGAAAATGAGGAGGTCATTGAGTTTTGTATTGACTTTATTCCTGACCTTAAGCCGATTGGTGTTCCTGAATCGTGGCATAAGGCAGACTGGATGGAAAAGGCACGCTAGGAGGGGAACAAATAATATGTATGGACGGACATTCTCTCACTGAAGCACACTACACAGTTCTAAGAATTCCGCCTTGGTGGCTCTGTATATGGATGAACACAAGAATTTGCTACGCTCCAAACACCTGGAGCGGTCTGATGACTGGATTACACGTGAACAAACCAGGAGTTTCGCTAGCTGGTTGCAGACACGTACCATGCATGACGCCTCTATTCAAGATGACATGTACTTTCTATCCCAATTACCATCTTCGAATATAATGACTTTCAAAGGGTACGAGATAAATGGTAATACATTTTACACGGTCGCCCAAGATAAGAAGAGCACCAACCAAAACAGTGGTGTCCGCTTTGATGCAGAAACCAAGACGGGAAAGGAAACATATTATGGTTATATATAGGACATATGGGAACTTGACTATCGACGTGGTTTGAAGGTCCCTTTGTTTCGGTGCAAATGGGTCAATATGACACGAGGCGGGGTAACGGAAGACCTTCAGTACGGAATGACAACAGTGGATCTCAACAATCTTGCGTATGCAGACGAACCATTCGTCCTAGCCAATGATGTGGCACAGGTTTTCTATGTGAAGGACATGTCTACCAAGCCGAGAAAAAGAAAAGATAAGGAAGCGAATGCATCGTACGATGAGCCAAAGCGGCACATAGTTCTTTCTGGGAAGAGAAACATCGTGGGAGTGGATGACAAGACAGACATGTCAGAAGATTATGAAAAGTTTGATGAAATTGCTCCATTCACAGTGAATATTGACCCGAGCATCCCGTTAAATGATGAAGATTTTCCATGGTTACGGCGCAAAGGGACACACGCGAAGAAAAAGTTTCACACCCAAAGATATGGGATGTGATCGGCTTCACTATCATCACTTTCTTCTGTGTTTCACACCCGGGAGGGAATCTCTGTAATAGTTAGGGTAGTTATGTGTTTTGGCATTTGAAACGCGAAGAAATTTTATGTGCAAACAAATTCTTTCATGCCTTTACTGATTTTTGAAGTTAAGTTATTCACAAACTAGTGATTCGCACTAATTTCAAATAATTCAAAATTTAAACTATTCAAATTTGAAAACTACGGGCACTAACAGAAAGTTTGTAAATTTTTGTACCTAAAGCAAAAATATTCATAAAGAAACTCTAAATACACAAAAAAACAACTCAAAAATAAATAAAGCAAAAAAAATAAAAAAAGCCCGCCTACTGGGCTAGAGCGGCCTGCATACGACTAGAAACCCAACCTGTTGTTGGGCCAGGATGCAGGCCCGCAAAGGCCCAGTAAGCCCATAGGGCAGCACAAAACATGTAGGCCCAGTATGCCTGCTTTGGAGAGGAGCTCGAGAGAGCTACCGCATGGGGGGTTATAAACCAGTGCGGACGCCCCTCGGCTAGCGAGGTGGGACTAAACTTGCCGCACCGCACCTACGCCAGCGCACCCCCTTTAGTACCGGGTGGTGGCACCAACCGGTACTAAAGGGGGGGCCTTTAGTACCGGTTGGAGCCACCACCCGGTACTAAAGGGGGTGCGCTTCCCGCCGCTTGGGCTAGCCAAAACAGGCCATTAGTACCGGTTGGTGGCTCCAACCGGTACTAAAGGTCCATCCTATATAACTAAACACTTCAAAAATTTCAGTTTCTCATCTGCTTCTTCTCCTCTGCCCCGTCGCCCGCCGCCCCGTCTCCATATCCCTCGTCGCCGCCCCCGTCCCCGTCGTCGCCGCCCCGTCGTCCCCGTCGTCACAGCCGCCCCGTCCCGGCCCGTCCCACGTCGTCCCCG
>NC_041386.1:45935994-45941537 GCF_002162155.2 Triticum dicoccoides
CGTCCCCGTCATCGCCGCCCCATCCCCGTCGTCGCCGCCCCGGCCCGTACGTCCCCGTCCCCGTCGTCGCCGCCCCGTCTCTGTCCCCGTCGTCGCCGCGCCCGTCGCCGTCCCCGTCGCCGCCCCCCGTCGCCTCTTGCCTCGCCGGTGATCACACACACACACATACATTTTTTTAGTTTTTTAGTTATAGAAATAGTTATAAAAATGTTAGAATTTTTTCTTTTTTTAGTTATAGAAATAGTTAGTTATATAGCATTGTTAGAAATGTTATAGAAATGTTAGAATTGTTAGAAATTTTTCTGTTTTTTAGTTATAGAAATAGTTATAAAAAAGTTAGAATTGTTAGAAATTTTTCTGTTTTTTAGTTATAGAAATAGTTATAAAAAGTTAGAAATTTTTCTTTTTTTAGTTATAGAAATATTAGAAATGTTATACAAATGATAGTTATATATATAGAAATGTTATATTTGTTTTTCTATTTTATAGTTATAGAAATATTAGAAATGTTATAGAAATGTTAGTTATATAGCATTGTTAGAAATGTTATAGGAATGTTAGTTATATAGAAATTTTAGTTATCAAAATCCAATCATTAAAAAGATGTTACTTTTTGCGGGCATATAGCTAGTATTTGTTCTCGACGATGCCCGGCCCGCATCCTCGCCGTCGACCCGTCCGCGACGACGTTCGGCTGACCCATGTCCAGGACTGGGCTTCGCCGGGCTGGCACTGGGAGGTGCTGCCTGGAGGGGCGCGCCGCTTGATGAGGAACCCGGCCCCGGGTCCCGTCGTCGACCCTGATCTCGTTTGGTGGCGTTCACGTGGGCCAGTTTCGGTGCGGAGGGAGCCGGCCCTGCTGGAGGTGGTACGTCGCCGTGTCAGGGAGGATGACGAGCACGTCCATCGCTACATGGTTGCGTTAGAGGGTGGCAGGTTCTCCAATACCTGGCAGTTTCTTCAGGGATCTCACTTCAGCTATGATCCTGTGAGGGTTCCTTCTCTTTGGGTGTCCACCGCCCGCGCCGCAGGAACCGCGAGTGTCCTAGATTCTTCTGTAGTATTCGATCTTTATTAGCTACCTAGCCAGTGATGTATTCGATATATAATATTCGAGACGATGTATTCGAGATTATATATTATTGAGACGATGTATTCGAGATTATATCTATTATTCGAGATGATGTATTCGAGATTATATCTATTATTCGAGACGATGTATTCGAGATTATATCTATTATTCGAGACGATGTATTCGAGATTATATCTATTATTCGAGATGACGTATTCGAGATTATATTCGATGATGCTTATTATGTACTATGATTGATTCAGTTTTTCCTTATTAATTGATTGCATCCATGCATTGTAATTTGAATATATTTCTTTTGGATTAGTTAAACAAAACCTATGGCGGACAATACCGGCAGAGAGGGAGAAGAGGCCCTGTTCAATATCATACGCAATCCTCGCGGGCCAGATGATGATCAGAATGAAGAAGATTATGACGGCTCCGAATATCTAAACAACATCGGGGAGGGTGATATGATATTCGATCGCGACAACCGAATTGATGAAGTCATGAACTATGAACATGACGAAGAAAATGTTGATCTTGAAACAACAAAGACCGGCGAGGTATATATATTTATATAAGCAGGCATCTGGTGATCATCACATGTTTTAAATGACTTGAAGATATATTAACGAATCGATCTTTCTTCTTTCAGCCATCCGGATCGAGCAAATCTTCAGGCAACAGGACGAAACGAGGCCCGAACAAAAAGTTGAAGGAGGGCGTAAAGTACAATATCGAGGCAATCAGACCTAATGGCGAACCATTAGCGCCTAAGAAGATTGCGGACAAGTTCATTTGTCAGTGCGGAGTTCTTATGAAGGACCAACTCCCGATCTCCCTTCAAGAATGGAGAGAGCCAGCAAAGCCACGTCCAGAAGTTACTTTTGTCGATGACAGAAAAAAACTTCTGCTTTGGGAAACGCTCATGGAACATTTCACCCTACCAGATCATTTCATAGATGCATATGCGGAGAAATTCAAGGACGCTGCTCTTAGGAAGATGGCGGTTACATTCAAGAACCACAAGATTCGTGAATGGGCCAAGTACGTCAACGGAGGAAGGAAGACTCCAGTATTCGAGGGAACACTAGAGAACCAAAGTGCTCATTGGGACGATTTTGTGAAATTCAAGGATTCGGAATTATCTAAGGAACGGTCGAGAATAAACAAGGCCAATGCCGCAAAAAAGGATAAGTTCCATAAGCTGGGGCCAGGTGGCTATGCGGTGGGAATGCCTAAGTGGGATAAGTCTGAGAAAGAGATGCTGGATGCAGGTGTCACTCCAGAAACATTGAGCTGCCCCCCAGGTGCAGGACTTGGTTCTATGCGCATGGGGGGAGTTGGACCCGAAGACAGGCAAAGTTTCGAAGAAGGCATGTCTGGATGGAGCCGAAGATAAGCTACTTGTTGCAATAGAAGAGGCTCGATCGGGGTCGTTTGAGCCCAACAGAGAGAACGACAAGCTTACGCGTGCCCTGGGAAATCCTGAACACCCGGGAAGAACACGAGGCATGGGCGCTATTCCGTGGTATGAGGGGTTTTCGGACTGGAACACCGACTACAGAACCCATGCGAGAAAGAAGATTGCAGAGGAGAAGAAGAGGAAGATGGAGGAGGAGCAGAGGAAGCTAGACTATGAACGCCTTCAAGGCCTAGAATCAGCGCACGCAGACTTGGCAGTCAAATTCCAGCGGCAGCAGGAGTAGATCGACTCACTTAGGCAGCAAAGGGGGTCTCGGCAGCTAGCGGATGATCCACCATTGGATAGCACCGTCCCATCCATGCCGAGAAGCAGCGTGGGTTCCGCCCCGAGCGACGCATTGCTGGATAGCTACCCGATGGATGACATTATGGAGAACACTAACTGCGAGCTACACTTCAAAATGAAGAACATATCCATGAAGGTGGCGGACGCCCTTGCTTTTACAAATCCCCCCGAGGCAACCTTCCATTGCAACCCGATTCCAACGGGCTATGCTCGTGTCTTGGTTAATGAGGTGGTGACCAATATTCAGGGCTAGAGCTTGACATTCCTGGAGGTGACGATGAGCACACACTAGGAGAGGCCAACCATCGTATCATCCTATGGAGAAAGGATTGCATCATCTTTTGAAGGCCACTGACACCGCGTCATCCGACTCCTCGTCGCAGTCTGCCACCGAGTCAGCAGACTCCCGCTCCTCCAAGTCCACCAATGCGTCAAGCCACTCCTCCTCCAAGTCCGGCACAGCTTCAGGCCACTCCTCCTCCTCCAAGTCCGGCAAAGCATCAGGCCACTCCTCCTCCAAGTCCGGCACAGCTTCAGGCCACTCCTCCTCCAAGTCCGGCACAGCTTCAGGCCACTCATCCTCCTCCAACTCAGCCACGTCAGCCGTCTTCGCCGCCTCAGCAATCACGAAAGAGAGCCGCCTCAGCTATGGTGCATAGCGGTACAAGTCGAGGTAGTACTAGAGGTATAGGCGGAGGCAAGCGATTTCAATATGGTCCAAGCCTCGCGCCTCTTCCGCAGAGGCCTTACGACAAGTCCGAGGAGGAAAACGTAGCCATATCGAAGGCCGAGGTGGAAGCCCATTTTGCACCGAAACCGCCACCGCCATCAAGGGAGAGAGTGCCTGTGGAAAAGATTGACCACTTCATTCGTATGGCTAGAGCACCAGCTCCCAAGCCCGTTGACACAGACTATGGGCGCCACATCAAGAAGTTAAATCGAGCACGTCTATAGAAAGAGGCGAGCTCGAGCTCGAGCAAATCAGCTGGCAAAAGGAGCGGTAAAACCGTTCCCCGGCTGGGAGAACAGGCGGCGCAGTCAATCCCCTCGCTTGTTGTGCCAACAACACATGAGAGTAGGCGCGTCCAATATTATTGTGGGCAAACCGTTAACGTTCCCGAGGTGGGCGATGTGGTAATAACCGAGGAGCATATTGCGCAGGCTTAATCGATCGGGATCACTGTTGGACAACTCCTCGATATCGAGCCCATGTCTCCGACTAGAGAGGAGGAAATAAAACGGAAATATGCCCGGGGCCAATCTTTGGTCGAGCCAGAGGAGGTCAATAAGCTCCCAACGAGAATGTATGAATTGCATCAATGGTACATGGAAATTACCAAGATTTCCAATCGAGAGTCCCTCATGGTGAATGTCAACAAGGATCATTACTACCATGAGAAAGCTGTGACCGTTGAGTATTCAGAACTATTTCAGCTATACAATAAAGATGCACTCGACAAATCTATCATCAGTTGCTATTGTCTGTAAGTGATTTCTTTCTGTAATTTAAGTCTCAAGCTAGCTGTAGTGATCATTTTGATCAATCATTACCTGTAATTATCCTCACTATATTCTTTTCTGTGGTATTATGCAGGATGAAGATTTATGAAATGGAAAAAGATGGACGCTATGGCATTGGGTTCGTTGACCCAAATATAATTAATGAATACACATGGAAAATAGATCCATATCACGAAAAAAGTGTAGAGGAAAGCATGCTACAGTTCTTCAAGGAACTCAAATACAATGAAGATATACTACTTCCTTACAACTTCCAGTGAGTCACACTGTCTTGTACTACAAATTCTGTTTTTCCCTACTAGCTAGCTACATGCTTTTGCTTACATATGCCTGCTTAATTCAGAAATGCAAACGTGTGTGCATGCAGATTTCACCGGATCTTGTTAATCATTAAAGTTGATGAAGGAACAGTTGAAGTACTAGACTCACTACTTAAGAAAGTAAGTGACTACACCATCGTGAAGGGGATAGTCAACAGGTAATTTCAATCATTATTAACTATATCTCGGCCTATTTAATTAGTTCGTTATTTCCTGATAACAACTATTTAATAACCCATTTATTCATTTTCTTTGTCGGCGGGCAGGGCTTGGGCAAAGTTCATCAGGGCCACTCCAGGCCCATGGAAACAAAATCTGAAATGGTATCGACCCAAGGTAAGTAATTAAGTAGTACTAGCTAGTTGCCATCTCTTTAATTATCATGCTTGATTAATTATTATCTGATCAAATTCCATTCTCGTAAAGGCCCTGAAGCAGGCGCCGGGGAATGATCTATGTGCATACTACGTTTGCGAGAACAATCGCATGATGGCGTCCGAAAGGAGCAAATCTCAAAGACAGGAGTGGGTACGATATCGATTGTCAGAACACTATTCACAATTTTTACACCATTATCGATATCTAGTCACACAACTAATACACATGCATATTGATCTCCTTCTTAACAGTTCAAAGAGGTGCGGGACAAGCTCCTAGCACAGGACCACATAGAAGCAATTCAAGAAGAAATAGCGGGATTTTTGCTCGACCAGGTCATAGATTCCAAAGGAGAATACTATTACTCGATACCGCCCCCATGAACCACTTCCAATTGTTATCGTGCTCCGAAGGCACCAATTGGCTAGGCTAATGCCACTGGCTCCGAAGGCACCAATTAAGAGAAATTGTATATATA
>NC_041386.1:45941745-45942276 GCF_002162155.2 Triticum dicoccoides
GGTTCTACTAAAAATTCTATTTATATATATGCATAACGTGTAAAATATGTAGTATCGTAAAATACCAGCAAACGAAAAATAATTAAATGGAAAACCCAAAATTAAATGAAAAAGAAATCATAAACCCAAACCCCCCAACCTTTTAATACCGGTTGATGACACCAACCGGTACTAAAGGGCTCCCTTCCCCCGAAGCTGGCTCGTGCCACGTGGTTGCCCTTTAGCACCGGTTTGTGCTGAACCGGTACTAAAGGGGGGGGGGGGCTTTAGTGCCTACACTTTAGCACCGGTTACCAAACCGGCACTAAAGGCCCTTACGAACCTGTGTTATTGCCCGGTTCTGCACTAGTGTCCCGCGTCCCTCCATGCACCAGTACCAGCCGCGTCCCTCCATGCACCAGCAAGCACCCACACAACACCGACGTCAGCCGCGTCCATGTCTAGCAGAGCAGCTGACGACCAAGCACACCCACGGCAGCAGGGTCCCACTCAGGCTTCGTGTTGCAGCCACAGCTGCCGAGTATGTCTCTT